>NC_053022.1:123658382-123822442 GCF_003073215.2 Triticum urartu
GTAAGTGAGTGTTTTACTTCCTGGTAAGTTTCTGGGCAGTTACTTTGGGAGTTAACTGTGGTCAAACCAGTAAGAGTTGAGGGCTGAGCTTTGGGGTTTAGCAATCACTTAGGAAGGTAGTGATGCTCAAGAAAATTCAGCTGCATTGGATCAAGGAAAATGGTACTTGCTGTAGAAACTGGCTTTTCTGACCAGAACAGAAAAGATTTTCTCTAGCAAAAATATTCCAAAAAGTGATGCAATAGTTTTGCTCAGGAAGGTGCCCTAGGGTTCAGAGAATATTTGGGAATTTTCTTAGATTTTTTGGGCAAGAAAAATAGGGGTTGCTTTGGAGCACATGTTGCTGATTAGGGTTTTAGAGGAGGAAATGAATAGTTTTCATTTAAGAAAAATATTCCTAAGATTATTTTGGGATTAACCAGAGAAGAAATGATGGTTTGGGGAGAGGTGAGCCACTTGGGTGAAAATCAAGGTTATACCACAGTGTTTAAGTCCAACTAAAATGATTCAAAAACCCAAATTAAAATAAAAGGCAAATACAAATCAGAAAAGAAGAGGGAGCAAAAACCAGGCTGTCACAAACCTCCCCTACTTAGGATGAATCTCGTCCTCGAGATTCGGTTGCTTAGAAAAACAATTCTGGATAGGTTGCTTTTAGAAATTCCTCTCATTCCCAAGTTGCCTCTTCCTCTGTGTGATGCTCCCACTGAACCTTACAAAATTTTCTTGCTTTACTACGAGTGACCCTTTCCATCCCATCCAAGATTCTGAATGGTTTCTCCTCATACGTTAAATCCTTAGCCAACTCTAATTCTAACATACCAGTCTTTTTATCGAGAGGTGATATACATCGTCTTAGTTGTGAGACATGGAACACGTTGTCCACTTCTGACAATTCCGGGGGCAATTCAATTGATATGCAACAATACCTACTTTGGACATGACTGGGAATGGGCCAATATACCTGGGTGCCAATTTTCCGCGAGTCTGAAATCTCTTGACTCCTTTCATAGGATTGACTCGGAGGTATACATGTTCTCCGGGTTCAAAACTGATCTGTTGGTGCTTTGCATCATAATAACTCTTTTGTCGGGATTTAGCCAATTGCAATCTGTCTCGGATTTCCTTGACTTGCTTTTCAGCTTCCATCATGAGACCCGTTCCGAAAATACGGCTATCTCCGGTTTGAGACCAATTTAACGGAGTGCGGCACTTACGACCATACAGAGCTTCAAGTATTTAACGGTGACATTTTTAGGCTGGTCTAGAAACTGTTGTTGTAGGAGAACTCAGCATACGACAGACAATCTTCTGATTTAGGTTCTTGGGCCAAAGCACATGCTCGAAGCATGTCTTCAAGTATTTGGTTTACATGCTCAGTCTGCCCGTCTGTCTGAGGATGATAAGTTGTACTGTATTTTAGCACGGCCCCCAAAGCTTGATGGAGACGTGACCAGAAAGTAGAGGTAAAAAGTGACCCTCTGTCTGAAGTGATTATTCGTGGTACTCCATGCAGACTGACTATTCTGGGCACATACAATTGTGCGAGCTGATCGGCTCGGTATGTGGTTCTGATGGGAATAAAGTGAGCTACCTTGGTCAATGTGTTCACCACGACCCATACTGCATCATTGCCTCGATGAGTCTTTGGTAGTCCCATGATAAAATCCATACAGACATCATCCCACTTCCATTGTGGAACGGGCAACGGTTGGAGGAGTCCGGCTAGTTTCTGGTGTTCTGCCTTCACTTTGTAGCATATGTCGCAACAGGCCACAAAATAGGCGATATCTTTCTTCATTCTAGCCCACGAGAATATCTGCCGAAGGTCTTCGTACATTTTAGTACCTCCGGGGTGAATGGAATACGAAGATTCGTGTGCTTCTGCCAGTATCCTCTTTGTTAAGTCTGCTTGATTCGGTACACAAATCCTTCCACGGAACCTTAGTGTACCTTGCTGATCCTTAGAAAAATCTTGTGTCTGGCCTTCTAACATACACTTGGCATGTTTTTGTAGCAATGGGTCATCTGACTGGGCTTTGCGGATCTCATCCTCGAGGGTAGGAGTAACTTCCATCACATTAGCAAGACCAGTATCAGTAATGCCCAGATTGAGCTGAGTAATATCTTCCTGGAGTTTAGGAGGCAAGGACTCCGTCATGGTATTCAGACTGACAGGTTTTCGTCTGAGTGCATCGGCGACCATGTTGGCCTTACCCGGGTGATAATTAATTTCAAGGTCATAATCCTTGACTAACTCAAGCCATCTCCGTTGGCGGAGGTTTAAGTCTGGCTGAGTAAATATGTACTTGAGACTCTTGTGGTCGGTAAATATTTGACACCTTTTTCCAATGAGGCAGTGTCTCCAAATTTTTAGAGCATGAACCACCGCGGCCAATTCCAGATCATGGGTAGGATAGTTCCCTTCATGGGGTCATAGCTGTCGAGATGCATATGCTACCACCTTGCCATCTTGCATAAGTACGCACCCAAGACCTTGTCTGGAGGCGTCACAATACACATCAAAGCTGTGGTAGATATTCGAAAGAGTCAACATAGGTGTTGTTGTCAGTCTGATTTTCAGCTCATCGAAACTTTTCTCACAGTCCTCAGCCCATTTAAATTTCTTATCTTTCTTGAGAAGCTCTGTCATTGGCTTGGCAATCTTAGAGAAACCTTTAATGAAACGACGGTAGTACACGGCTAATCCAAGGAAACTCCTGATTTGGGATACTGTCGTGGGTGCCAGCCAATCAAGCACTTCCTTCACCTTACTTGGATCCATGGCTATACCTTTTGCTGACAACACATGCCCAAGAAATCCAACTTGCTTGAGCCAAAACTCACATTTACTGAATTTGGCGTATAGCTGATGGTCACGTAGTGTTTGTAAGACAACTCCGAGGTGTCCCTTGTGCTCTTCTTCACTTCTTGAGTATATAAGGATATCATCAATGAAGACCACCACAAATTTATCCAGGAAATCCATGAATACTTTGTTCATCATGTGCATGAATAAAGCAGGGGCATTGGTGAGGCCGAAGACATAACGGTGTATTCATAAAGACCGTATCGGGTAGTGAACGCGGTCTTAGGAATATCTTCCTTTTTGATCTTGAGTTGGTGGTATCTAGTCCGTAAATCAATTTTGGAGAATACTTTTGCCCCACTGAGTTGATCAAATAAATTATCAATCCTGGGCAGTGGATATTTGTTTTTGATGGTGACATCATTCAGTTGACGCTAATCCACACACATACGGAGACTGCCATCCTTCTTGTCCACAAATATTGTGGGTGATCCCAATGGGGAAGAGCTTGGACGGATATAACCTTTCTGGAGCATGTCATCAAGCTATTTCTTTAACTCCACTAATTCTGATGAAGCCATCCGATAATACTTCTTGTATAACGGTGTGGTCCCGGGCACAAGATCAATTGCAAACTCAAGTTCTCGGTCAAGCGGCATTCCTGGCAATTCCTCTGGTAATACATTGAGAAATTCACTGACCATAGGAATTAATCCCAATTGTTCAGCTAATGCAGTGAAAACTATTTCTTTCTTGGGTATGCTTCTGTGGGCATAGAATTTTGTATTCTACCCTTCCTGACTTGTCAAGGTGACTTCTCTGGTCACGCAGTTAATGCATATTTGGTATTGGGTTAACCAATTCATTCCAAAATAGTGACCAACTTGGCAGACTTGATGACTATCAAGGATGTTGGGAAGCGGACTCCGTTGATCTCAATTTCCAAGGTACGGCAGACCATATTGCTTCTGAGCAAAGATCCCGGGGATTGTACCAGCATATTCTTTCTCAAAAGCGAACAAGGAAATTTGTTTTAGGCAACAATACTCCGTGAAATAAAAGAGTGGGAAGCCCCAGAGTCAAATAAAATTATTGCAGGTATGTTATTAACAGGAAACATACCAATGACGACTATGGGATCCTCTTGGGCTTCGTATGCAAAGAGGTGATGAACTTGCCCTTAGATGGTTTGCTGGACAGGGTACGGCCCCATATGGCTGACTTGTGGCCTGAATGGAGCATTTTCCTTGCCGTTCTTGGGACACTGTCTGGCATAATGTCCGGTTTGCCCACAATTGAAACAGGAATTGTTGCGCTGGCATTCTTCTCGCACCGGGCTGGTTACGACATTCTTGACTTGGGTAGTGGTTTTGTTAACATTCTGCTGCCAATTGGGCTTGTACTCTACTTGAGTGTGCTTCCAAGTACGAGCCTTTTGCACTGGCTGACCATCCTTCCTAGGCTCAAACTTGCGCTTGTGATCATTATTGGTAGTCTTGCTGTCATGTACAAGCTTGTGCTCTCTTTCAACAATGAGGGCCTTGTTTACCAAAGTTTGGAAGTCTGGAAAATCAAACATACTGACTGTGCACCGGAGGTGCTGGTTTAATCCTCCAAGAAATCTGTCAATCTTCCTTTCTTCTGTGGCCACATCATAGAGGGAATAGTAGGCCAAGTGATTGTACTTATGCAAGTACTCACTAACAGACTGGCTGCCTTGGATGAGCGCGAGGAATTCACGCCGCTTGACCTTCATAATACCAGCAAGAATATGATATTTGCGGAAATGATCCTTGAATTTTGTCCAAGTGATTTCTTCATCAGTAGGCCACATGGCTTTTGCATTATCCAACCACATAGCGACAGCTCCTTCGAGATAATGCGTAGCAAATGGAACCTTGTCATCCTCTTTAGTACGAGCAATCTCAAGCTTTTTCTCAATAGTTCTGAACCAATCATCTGCTTCCAAGGGATCAATAACTTGACTAAAACAGGGAGGCTTGGTTCTTTGAAAATCTGACAGTTTGGAGTGGTGACCATTTTGATTTCCATTCTGCCCAACCATAGCTTGTACACTTTTTTAATAATTCAACCAGGTCATTATTCCTTCTTTCCTCAAACACGCACAAAATTTGCTTGGTAGAGGGCGGATTTGGCGGTGGAGGCGATGGTGGATCGTACGGCTCGGGGGAGTGCCCTCCCTGTCGTGCAGAACGGCGAACATGGACATCCTCACAAGCGTTACTGCTGCTGCCTCCCCGTGTCATCCTATTATTTGTTTTTCCTAAGATAACGCAACCGAGATGAGAAACATCCAAAATAGTGGGGAAAAGCCAGCGACAAAACCCGAAAGAAAAGAAAACGGGATATCGAAGGAAACACGACGAATAAGAAAAGTTCCAACATAATTATACATAGACTCACACATGAATGATAAACGCCATGATAAGTTCGACTACTCTCATACATGAAATGGGACATCATGACTCATATGACTACATCCATACATCAACATGACAACTGCAGAAACTCGAATTTTCTAGTGCTCTGCTGGTGCTGCCGGGTCCTCTCCTAAAGCGGACTTAGATCCTGAACTGACAACGTTAATCGAGACCTCTGGGTTAAAAGTAACATGACGAAGACGCTCTCCCTCAGGGGCAGGTGCCGGATGTGGCTGGAGCATCGGGGCTACGGGGGTAGTGAGAAGAGAAACCCACTCAGTAGGAGCACTGAGGGAAGTCACGGTCGAGGTGCCCGAGCTACTCGGAGGAGTAACTAGTGAAATAGGCGAGCTAGAACTGGGTGGAATATAAGGAGTAAATCCCATAGACGGTGGAGTAGGGAAGGATCTAGTGGCGGCTAAAGCAGTGCGAGAACGAGTCAGCTCTCGAGCCAGCTCGTGAATCAGAAGGTAACTAGCAGTGATATAGCGAGAAAGGTGGCTAGCAGCCCTATCAGACTCCAGATCAATCATAGGAAAACAGACATGACCATTGTTGTGCAAGGATGGATAGTAGTGGAAACCTGGGTGGGTCTGCATCCGGACCTCGTTATAGCACAGCTCGACGAGGACCTCAAATGCAACAGACTGGACAGCCTGAGAAGCGGTGGAAGTGAAATTGCTCCTGGAGGTACGAATGTAAGTGCTGGAGGATGAACTGGTGCGTCGAGTAACCACGGCATGATACTCGTACACTGAGTCTGCTAGACGCTCCCGGTACACCCGATATGCTGGGTCGTCATCATGAGGGTACAATCGATGCCACACATTATGAAGGAGATGCGGCGATGTGTACGGCATCAGCTGCAACTGGCATGGATACGGCACCGAAGCCATCTACACTCACAACCATTAGTAGGTTAGTAAAAAAAATAAAACGAGTGCATGCAATGCAACAAACAGCTACAAACACTACTGACAATCAACTTTTACTCTAACTAATGTTCAGTTAACACGTCGGTAGTCTAGTGTGTCCTACAGTCAGCGCGGCTCTGATACCAAGCGTTGTGGCACCCCGACTCAGAGCAACCGTTTCCCTTGCATTGCCAGCCTAGAGACCATGTCTTCTGGCAAAACACAACATCTTGGTATAGAAAACAACCGCTTTATTGATACTAGCGGAACATAGTTCACATTACATCAAGTTGTGAGGTTAAGCGGCACACACGGTGCGGCTAAACAATATGTACATTATTTAGTGAACATAAAAGGGGCCTCGATCATGACAACTACGCGGCAGCGGAATGACGATGAAGCGAGACTCCATAGCATAGGGACACCGATGTGGACACGATCTAGACTCGGACAACACTCCGATCCAATGAGACTTTCCTGAAATCTGGCATGACACGACAGGTCAGTACATTGAATGTACTTGCAAACTCACAACAAGCATAAACATAATGACAAACAACATCATGATATTAACCAATTTATCATCAATGCAAAATCATACTAGGCATGGAGTGAACAAGATCTCATGCCTAGTGTCCCTCGGACTTGCTTACACAAACGGGTTACCTCGTAACCAAATGATGATGTTTCTCGGATCACAAACGGACCAACAATTTGGCCTCCAAACGGGTTACCTCGTAACCAAACGGTGATCTTTCTCGGATCACAAATGGACCAAAACATTGGTCTCCATCATCAACATGGTTTCTCAACCATCATCTTTCCAACAATGCCATGTTATTAACATTAGTGTACATGATTATTTAAACATTGACCCATGTGTGACCTACTTCTAAGTTGTGTCTGTAACCATGGACGCGGCTATCAATAGATTAAATACACTCTGTAGAGGTAGCACACTTTACCCACACCATGGAATCCATGGCCTCACACTCCCATTCGGGTGGACCAACTGCATTACAACGGAACCCACCCATTGCCATGACACTCTCCCAACCACTCCGACTTATTCCCCACTGGGATAAGTCCTGGGTGGCCCCGTGTCTACCAAAGGCATCATGGCCACCGTCGTGGCAAAACGGCCACCATTGTGGCAAAACATAAACGGTCCCGAACCGGGACTGTCGGTGTCAAAACCGGCGGATCTTGGGTAGGGGGTCCCGAAGTGTGTGTCTAAGGCGGATGGTAACATGAGGCAGGGGACATGATGTTTACCCAGGTTCGGGCCCTCTTGATGGAGGTAATACCCTACGTCCTGCTTGATTGTTCTTGATAATATGAGTAGTACAAGAGTTGATCTACCACAAGATCAGAGAGGCTAAACCCTAGAAGCTAGCCTATGGTATGATTGTATGTTGTCCTACGGACTAATACCCTCTGGTTTATATAGACACCAGAGGGGGCTAGGGTTACACAAGGTCGGTTACAAAGGAGGAGATATACATATCCGTATTACCTAGCTTGCCTTCCACGCCAAGTAGAGTCCTATCCGGACACGGGACGAATTCTTCAATCTTGTATCTTCATAGTCCAATAGTCCGGCCAAAGGATATAGTCTGGCTGTCCGGAGACCCCCTAATCCAGGACTCCCTCAGTAGCCCCTGAACCAGGCTTCAATGACGATGATTCCGGCGTGCAGTGTTGTGTTCGGCATTGCAAGACGGGTTCTTCCTCCGCATACATCATGGAAGAGTTTTGAATACAAGGATAGTGTCTGGCCCTGCAAAATAAGTTCCACATACCACCGTAGAGAGAATAATATTTCCACAAATCTAATCTGCTGACATGTTTCGACAGCACGACATTATGCCATGGCCCGGTTATTATTCGAAGCGCTTTTCTCAACCAGCTCCACACATATTGCGAGGCGGTTTTCTTGACACGTCTTGTCAAAGCAAAGATCGTGTTCCCTTTATCACGGGATTCTCATCAATATGGACGTGGGTAACCCAACCACGCCACCAATTACGGTGCCTGGGGAATAAGTGGTTTTACCAGGCAAGTGGGGAGACACATCGCCTCTTCCACCCTTATAAAGGGATAAGGATTTACTTTTTTCACCCATGCCTTCTTCTTCCTCGCTTACCCATTCCCGCACACTCAAGCTCTAGCGCCCAAGCTCGCGTTCTTCTTCTCAAACCACTCCAAGCATGTTGGGAGCAGGAGGCAAGTGGATGGTCTCCTCCGTCACGGAGGAGAACGTCAAAAAATTAAGGGAAGCCGGATATTTGGCCGCGGATATTGCACACCGGCTGCCCGATGCGGGGCAGATAGTCCCAACGCCCGAACCCCATGAGAGGGTAGTTTTTCTTACCCATTTCGTCCGCGGACTGGGATTTCCCCTCCACCCATTTGTCCGCGGACTCATGTTCTACTATGGACTGGATTTTCATGATCTGCCCCCCAACTTCATCCTCAACATCTCGGCGTTTATCGTCGTGTGCGAGGCCTTCCTCCGCATCAGACCCCACTTCAGCCTATGGCTGAAAACCTTCAATGTCAAACCGAAGGTGGTGAGCGGCCAGCAAGCAAAGTGCGGAGGCACCATGGTGGGCAAGATGCCTAATGTCACCTAGCTCGAGGGCACCTATGTGGATACCATAAAGGGGTGGCAATCGGGGTGGTTCTACATCATCGAGCCGCGCGACTCCAACTGGGTGGCAGCCCCCAAATTTCGATCCGGAATCCCCACGCGGCTCACCTCCTGGAAAAAGAAGGGCCTGTCCTGGGGCGCTCCGGCAGAGTTGACTGAACTTCAGACCTGCATCCAGAACATGACGAGCAAGAAAATCTAGCTTGTCAACGTGGTCCAGGTTATGCTCTTCCACCGAATCCTTCCATTTCAACGGCGTGCATTTGTTTTGTGGGAGTTTGACTCGGCCAAGCACCAGATGCTGTGAGAGCTCTATGACACGATGCACGAGGACGTCTGGAGGGTGCTGTTCAAGAGCGCCGAGATCCCTTCCCCCTCAACGAGGACCGCGGACTCAGCGCAAAGCGCCGCACCAATCCGGTAAGCTTTTTATATTTCTTAGGGTATTTATTAGCCCCGGTTTAGTTGTGTGCAGGATCTGAACTTCCATGTCATTAATAGGATTGGATAGATATAGCGGAGCAGCTCGATAGCCCAGCCCCGCTGCCCGAAGATCCTGCAGACGCTCTTCTGACGAAGATGTTGAGTCCGGAACCCTACGAGGTGCCGGAGAAGACCAAGAAGAAGGCCGCGGGGACCCGAAAGGGTCTTCGGCGCAAGATTGTATCGGAGTCATCGGACGATGACTCCGACGCGCACTCCTCCCATGAAAACGAGGAGGAGAAAAGTTATCCCCCCCAGCCGGGGAGACAAGAAAAGGAAGGCCGACCCATCCAGGGAGGCCGAAGGTTCCAAGAAGGGAAGGACCCTCCTTCCGGACTGTGCCACAACGGCCGCCGAAAGCGGCGACGAGTGGCTACCCAGGGACAAGCCCCTGGCGAAGCCGTAAGTTTCCGGACACCATAGTACTTCATGATATGTTTTATTGTACTGCCTTTCCTCATGCCGAACATGATTGTGCAGTCCGTCCCGAGCTCATCTCAACGTACCCTCGTCGAGCGGCTCTTTGGACTCGTTGGATATGAGCAGCAGTTCTCTTCCGACCGCCTCCACCCCTCGCCCTACGGACAACGCCGAGGTGTTGTCTAAACAGGCACCGAGCCAAGGGAGGTGGTCCTAGGGGCGCCTCACGGCGACTTCCCGGACCCTGGGTACCAAGGGAGCGAGGCTCCTACGGGCTTTGAGTTCGGGCCCCAGCCGGACACTACGCCAGAACCCTCGATGGTTCCGGACTCCGGCAGGCGGTCCCCCGTCAAGGGGGGCCAACCATCCGTGCCAGAACCCTCGATGATTCGCAGTGCTTCCATCGAAGAAGAGCACCGCACTATCATGAGTGCGGTGGTCGAGAAGGTTCAGTCCACCAAAAACAGACTGACCGAAGCCTGCGCCAGCCTTCTAACAGGCTTTGAGGTGAGCAATCAAAGTATAAGAAAATATACCGCATAGATAGTAGCCCCTGATGCTCTATTCGGCGTTCGCGAAGAAAAGCCGAATAGAGGATCAAATGATAACTTAGGAGTCTAATTAGAGTATGTCTGTGTGTATGTGCAGGCTTCATTGCTGGCCGCTGCCGCACGTACTGCGAAGGTCCCTGCGCTGAAGCATGACCTGAAGCGGTCTGAGGACGAGCTCGGCCTTACCAAGAGGCAGCTCGAAGAGAGAAAAGTAATAGGATCATCATGGATTTGTCAGGGGCCACGACCGAGGTGGTGACCCTGAGGAAGGCATTGTCCAAGGCCAAAGACAAAGCGGCCAAAGAACGCATTGAATGGGAGAAGCAAGAAGCCCGAGTAGGCGAGGTGCAGCAAGAGCTCGAGGCTCTCGCCAAAAAGCACGAGTCCTTGGAGCTGGACTCTAAGACACAAGAGTCCGAGCTCACGCAGGCGCTTGAAAGTGTCCGGAGTGCCAAGGCTGAAGCCCAAAAGGCCCTCTAGGAGATTGACGCGATGAAGAATATAGCAGCGGGTAAGGCATTCATTATGCAAAGCAAGCACGTGAAGGAGACTTTCCTTATTCTTACCCGAGTTCGGACCTCTCGAGGAGCATTTGCAGATCTTCCCCGCAGTGTATTGGATGCCACAGAGTTTTGCCAGGCTGAGGAGGGGAGCTCAATGGAGAAGTTGTTCTGGTCTTAGTATACTGGGACCGAACACCCCATGCCCTTGAGCGACCAGCTGAAGCAGTTGGTCGAGCTTCACAAGGCGGCCGAACAGGCCATGAGGGGCCTTATAGTTCGGATGTGTCCTGGCGAGCCCCTGTCCGGCAGCTACTTCGGCCTGGTAAGGCGGCTTGTGGAAGCCTGCCCACGCCTTGAAGTCATCAAGCGGTCCGTCTGCATCAAGGGTGCACGCAGGGCTTTTGCCCGGGTGAAGGTGCACTGGGCGAAGCTGGACGCCGTGAAGCTGGTGAAGGAGGGGCCGCCGGAGGGCAAGGAGCATCGCCGCCCCGAGAATTATTACGAGGGTGTCCTGGAGGGTTCCCGCCTAGTGGCAGACGAGTGTGCCAAGGATGTAATTTTTGAATGAACATGCTCATGTGATCCTGTAATATGAAACGAGTTCATTTGCGCCATGCGACACATTCTTAATTTAAAATATTACCTTCTGTGCGGCCGTTTATAAAATCTGGGAGTTGGCCAGTCGTCGACTTCTGCCCCCATGTAAGTTGTACCGGGGTGTTCGGGATAAACCTGAACACTCTTTACCCCAATTTTGGGTCCTCCAAGGGAGGTGTTCAGCGCAACGAACCAGGCAATTGGACTATAATGCTTTATCACTCTCACTTAGCCATAGAAGTCTATGATTTTAAATTTTGGCGAAGCCCCTGGTATTCGGAGGGCCAAATTTGGGGCACTATACACGCCTAAGCCGGACAAGACCAACTCCTCGCCCAAAGCGGAAAAAGTCTTTAAGGACTTGAGACCTCTCGAACAGCGACCAGTCTCTCACCTTATCATGACAGTCAGTTTTTGGCTTTCTCTACTGAGGTGCTTGCCCGGAAGAACCGGGACACAATCGCAGTAGTTCTCCCATCGCTACCTTAGCCGATATAGCGGAACATAAGGTACCAAAGCATGGGAGCTGGGCAACCCAACATTTGACCAAAGGCATGATTCAGAGCTGATGCATATAATTCTATAAGTTCAGGGTGCCGCACTATCAAAAGTGTTTGGACTTCTTGCATCGTATTATGGGGTAAACGAGAACCCCTGGCGAACTGACCATACCCAAATGTGCGGGTGCGGATTGTCGTAAGTGGACATATAAGAGAAAGAGAAAAACTTAAATAATGCAATGACAGATTAATGATATGCATTGTTATTTAGATAATACATCGAAGCGTACTGGTACAAGTAGTGCAATAATCATAAAGTAGGACAATTCGAAATGTCCTATCCCAGGGCAAGCTACGCATAAATAGTGAAAAGCGGGTATATCAATTATTACTAGAGAGCACCTGGCAGTTCCCGTGTTCGTCTTAGCTTCTTGCCGCCTTGGTTGTTGCTTCTGGAATGTATCCGACAATCGTACTGCCAGAAAGGGCTTCCAGAGAGTTAGGCCCTGAAAGAGAGAAGGATTGACAAAGGTATACAACCCCTAGTGCGGTTAAGCCACAATGCGGGGCATGTCCTGATCGTGCCCCGCCTATGTCCATGGTATTTTCAATGCATAATTATGTACGCACGACACAGATTTCGTTGCTTCACTGGGACTGGGACGGGGGCCGAACTGCTAGGAAAGCTCTGATTGTGCCAGGCGATCCTGTTGCAGCTTGTTTCGGACTCGCTTGAAGGTGTCCGGGGGCTGTGACGCTGAAAGAGTGGTCTGCCTGAATAGCCTGCTTTGTACTTCTGTTGCAAGGGCCGTAGTGTGCTCTTCCGTACGGAGCGAGTGTTCTGTGTTTCCATTTACTATTATGACCCCACGAGGTCCTGGCATCTTGAGCTTGAGGTATGCGTAATGTGGCACTGCATTGAATTTTGCAAATGTTGTTCATCCGAGCAGTGCATGATAGCCACTGTGAAATGGGACGATGTCGAAGATTAACTCTTTGCTTCAGAAGTTGTCCGGTGATCCGAAGACCACTTCGTGTGTGATTGAGCCTGTGCAATGGGCCTCTACACCCGGGATTACGCCTTTGAAGGTGGTTTTGCTGGGTTTGATCCTCGAGGGATCGATACCCATTTTTCGCACTGTATCCTGATATAGTAGGTTTAGGCTACTGCCGCCGTCCATAAGGACTCAAGTGAGGTGAAATCCGTCAATGATGGGGTCTAGGACCAGTGCGGCGGATCCGCCATGACGGATGCTAGTGGGGTGGTCCCTGTGATCGAAGGTGATCGGGCAAGCAGACCACGGGTTGAACTTTGGGGCGACAGGCTCCATCGCATAGACGTCCCTTAGTGCACGCTTCCGCTCCCTCTTGGGAATGTGGGTTGCATATATCATGTTCACCGTCTTCACTTGTGGGGGAAACCCCTTCTGTCCTCGGTGTTCGGCGGCCGGGGCTCCTCCTCGTCATCACTATGCAGCCCCTTGTCCTTGTTTTCGGCATTTAACTTGCCGGCCTGCTTGAACACCCAGCATTCTCTGTTGGTGTGATTGGCTGGCTTTTCGGGGGTGCCGTGGATTTGACACGAGCGATCCAGTATGCGATCCAGACTGGACGGAGCCGGAATATTTCTTTTAAATGGCTTTTTCCGCTGACCGGATCTAGAGCCTCTGAATCCGGCATTGACTGCCGTATCTTCGGTGTTATCGCCGTTATTGCGGCGCTTTGGTCTATTACGATGCTGCCTACCATTAACATCTTTGGTATCCGAGGTATCCGGATTCCTCGATGTGTTGTTGCTGCGAGCCAGCCAGCTATCCTCGCCCGCGCAAAAGCGGGTCATGAGTGTTGTGAGGGCTGCCATAGATTTCGGCTTCTCCTGGCCGAGGTGGCGGGCGAGCCACTCGTTGCGGATGTTATGCTTGAATGCCGCTAGGGCCTCTGCATCCGGACAATCTACAATTTGATTTTTCTTAGTCAGGAACCGTGTCCAAAATTGTCTGGCCGATTCCCCTGGCTGCTGGGTTATGTGGCTCAAGTCGTCAGCATCCGGTGGCCGCACATAAGTGCCCTGGAAGTTGTCAAGAAATGCGTTTTCCAGATCCTCCCAACTGCCGACGGAATCTGCTGGCAAGCTATTCAGCCAATGCCGAGCTGGTCCTTTGAGTTTTAGTGGGAGGTACTTGATGGCATGTAGATCATCACCGCGAGCCATGTGGATGTGAAGGAGGAAATCCTCAATCCATATAGCGGGATCTGTTGTGCCATCGTATGATTCGATGTTTACGGGTTTGAAGCATAGGGGGTGTACAACACCGCTATGCCGGGCTATATCCTGATGCAGTTCATATGAGTCTTGTCTGCTGTATTCGGCCCGGCTGGATTTACTCTTGGTGTATCCGACGCGAAGACCATCGTCCCGTGTTGGCATGCGTGCCCGTGTCCCGTATATTGACCTTGTGATTTTTGCCTTACTGTCCAGGATGTCTCGCAGGTCCTCTGTGTTGCCCCGGGCCTTAGTATTTTTTACTGAGTGGCGACGGGGTGCGGTCTGAACTTTAGGCTGAAATGCCTCTCTGGCTCGGCCACGTAATGGCCGGTCAACCGCATTGTACATTGGTGAATGAGGTTTCAATGCTTCCTCCTCGAGGTGAGGTACCAACCTGCGTTTTGGGTAACTCTTGGACGGGCGCTCGAGTTCATGCTCCTTGGCCGCAAGGACTTTGGTCCACCTGTTTGCTAGCAAGTCTTGATCAGCTTGAAGCTTTTGCTGCTTTTTCTTCAGGCTATTTGCCGTGGCCATAAGCTGACGCATGAAGCGCTCTTGCTCGACGGGGTCCTTAGGCACGATAAACTCGTTGTCGCCGAGGCTCGCCTCGTCTTCGGAGAGAGGCATGTAATTGTCCTCCTCCGGTTCTCCATCTGCTGCCCGCTCTGGAGGGCAAGCTTGTTCGTCCTCCGGCTCTACATCATGCTGGAGGGGATTGTTGTTGTCTTCGGCACTACCCGGGTTGCTTTCTGGAGGGATCATCCTCCGCTGTCTCTTCGCCATTGCCTTCTTTGGGGCTGTCCACCATGTATATATCATATGATGAAGTGGCGGTCCCGCGCCCTGAGGGAGGTAGTTCCTGTTCGTCTCCGGCTTCGTCGTCCATACCGTCGAAGTCTTCGGAGTTGAAGTCGAGCATGTCGGTTAAGTCGTCGACAGTGGCTACTAAGTGGGTGGTGGGTGGGCAGCGAATTTCTTCATCGTCTGCATCCCATTCTAGCCGGACATAGTTCGGCCAAGGTTCTCCTGACAGGGAGAGAGACCTTAATGAATTTAGCACATCTCCGAAAGGTGAGTGCTGAAAGATATCCGAGGAGGTGAACTCCATGATCGGCGCCCAGTCGAATTCGACGGGCACGGATGTGAGCGGCTCGGAGCCCGTGGCCGGAGATGAATCCAGTGGTTCGGCGACCTGGCTCTCGTAAGGGGTGAAGTCAATATCCGGCTCTATCGCCACTGAGAGTGCGGCCTCCATGGCGGGGTCCATCCCTCCGCTCTCGGATGGCGCGACTTGCTCCGGATTAAAGGCCGGAGTAGTTGCGGATGCGATCTCCCGAACATTGTACGACGACAGAGTTACGTCATGCTTGTCGCGATTATGCGGCGCATCCGACATGGGCTCGAATCCGTCGAATATCGAGTCTCCACGTATGTCAGCCATGTAGTTCAAGTTTCCAAATCTGACCTGATGGCCAGGGGCGTAGCTCTCGATCTGCTCCAGATGGCCAAGCGAATTGGCCCGCAGTGCGAAGCCGCCGAATACGAAGATCTGTCCGGGGAGGAAAACCTCACCCTGGACCGCATCGCTAGCGATGATCGAAGGAGCCATCAAGCCTTATGGTGATGACACAGTGGAACTCTCAATGAAAGCACCAATGTCGGTGTCAAAACCGGCGGATCTCCGGTAGGGGGTCCCAAACTGTGCGTCTAAGGCGGATGGTAACAAGAGGCAGGGGACACGATATTTACCCAGCTTCGGGCCCTCTTGATGGAGGTAATACCCTACGTCCTGCTTGATTGTTCTTGATAATGTGAGTAGTACAAGAGTTGATCTACGACGAGATCAGAGAGGCTAAACCCTAGAAGCTAGCCTATGGTATGATTGTATGTTGTCCTACGGACTAAAACCCTCCGGTTTATATAGACACCGGAGGGGTCTAGGGTTACACAAGGTCGGTTACAAAGGAGGAGTCCCATCCGGACACGAGACAAAGTCTTCAATCTTGTATCTTCATAGTCCAACAGTCCGGCCAAAGGATATAGTCTGGCTGTCCGGAGACCCCCTAATCCAGGACTCCTTCAGGGATAAGGCACCATAACAACTACAAGCACACAAGGTTATGTCTGCTTACCGGCCAGGGTAACGCATGCCCATAACCTTCCCTCATTGGCGGCACCAGCCAGAGGCACGCACTACAAAAAAAAGACACATCCGTGACATTTTGGGCCGAATGAATTTTTTTTCTATCATACATATGACACTTCTATGACGATAATTGTGACAAAACCCGGTATCATCATAGATGTGGTGGGCTCCTATTTCTATGAAAAAAAATCATGATAGAAAATGGGCTTTTCGTCCTAGGCGGGCCGGAGACGCAACTGCATGACATTCTTTGGGCCGTCCATGACGGCAAAAACCGTGGTAGACGCGAGGGGGAGGAAAATTTTGGGGAGTTCCCAGTTACGGTGGGAGGTCGAGGCCGAGCGATGCGCGTTTCTCTCATACACATACACGCGTGTGTGCGAGGCGTTGGCTCTAACTGAACCCGAGCGAGGCGTTGGGCTCTAACTGAACCCTAGCAATTGCACTGCAGGCTACGCGTTACTGAACCCGATCGATCGATCGATGGTTGTTAACTGAACCCGATCAAGTGATTCCTTCACTACTGCTGCTAACTGAAGCCGATCGATGCTGCCTCTGGATGAACAGTGAGCGTTGCGGGGGGGGGGGGGGGGGGGGGGGGGGGGTTGGATGAACAGTTCCGGTGGGGGTGGATGAACGGGACCCCGTGGTGTTGCCTCTGGATGAACAGGACCCCGATAGATCGAGCCGGTTGCGGCTGGATGAACAGGACCCCGTGGAGGGCTGGATGAACAGGATCACCCCGTGGATGGCAGGATGAACAGTAGACAGTGGAGGGCAGGATGAACAGTACCCCGTGGAGGGGTGGTTGAACAGGAGCCCGTGGAGGGGGCTGGTTGAACAGTAGCTGGTGGAGTAGCGCGCGATGGAGGCTGGATGAACAAGAGCCCGTGGATGAACAGTCGCAGGTGGAGGCTGGAGGAGGTCGACGGTGGATGAACAGTAGCTCGTGGAGGCTGGAGGGGGTCGACGGTGGAGATGAATAGTATCCCGTGGAGTCCCGTTTTGCGGTACGCCACACCCCTCCCGATGAATAGGACCCCCGTTTCGACCGTAGCGCTCCAACACAAGTCCGTTTCGCCCGTTTTGCGGTATGCCACACCCCTCCCGATCAACAGGCCCCCCATTTCGACCGTAGGAGGTCCGTTTCCTCCGTTTTGCTGTACGCCAGACCCCTCCCGATGAACATGATCCCGTTTCGAATGTGGCCGGTCGAACACAAGGACGTTTCCTCCGTTCTGCAGTACGCCAGGCCTCGTTTCCATCGCCTGTTCCGTCCAAGCCCTCCCGATGAACACGACGCATTCCGTTGCCTCCCCATGAACACGACGCATTCCTTTGCCTCCCGATGAACACGACGACGCTGTTTCTCCGTTCCAACCCAGCCACGTACACGAGCCCTGGCCGTACGTATGCGCGAGTAGGCGTTCGAGACCCCGCCCGTATGTACACATACATGGCCGTATTTTCTTTCTTGCACCCTGGCCACTGTACGTACGTGTACATGCTACATGCACGCCTCTACTACGACATGTGCGCGCCTCTACTATGACACGTGCGCGCCTCTACATCGACTAGTATGTACGTACACATTCGCGACCAGAATGACAACGCTACGTACGCTTCAACCAGGTGGGTCCCGACTGTCAGGCACTTCCTTGCCTGCAAAGATGTAGCTGGTGGGTCCCAGCAGTCAGGGGGGCGAAATACGGTGGCCCGTCCGGTGGGTCCCCGCTGTCAGGTGGAGGAATAATTATTTTGCACGTAATAAGGAGGCACTTCCTTGCTGCGGCTATGGACCCAGCTGTCAGCCTCTCCACATACAGTCCACATCCGATGGAAGCTGTTCCTTGACCACGTTGACCATGCCGCGCCTTGAGCACCAGGGCGGTGGACGACGCGGATCCGGGGAAGACGCGGCAGTAGATGCCAACGCGTAGAGGAGTACGAGGGCACTGGTTCGCTGCGGCGTGAGGCTGCCGTCGCCACAGAGTAATAGGGGGTGTGGGTGAGTAGAGGGATGGCCTGGCCAGCGGTGGGAGTAGTATTGTGCGGCGAGGCCTCCGGCGCATCGCAGCCGGCCACAAGAGGCTAGAGCACGAGGCACGACCGGCGCTGGTTTGGGCAGCTGGAGCAAGAAGACCAGCGGTTGAAGAAGCACTACGGCCGTTGGATGGACATCGTACGGTCACTCGAGGTAGAATCATGCATATTGACTAAGTTTACAAAGCACTCCATCCCCGCCAACTTAGTAGGCCCACAAGTCAGCCTGCCACTATACTGGGTCCCAGCTAACAGGGGGGTATTCATTTTTTTGTGCGTAATAAGGAGGCACTTCCTTGCGTGCGAAGATATAGCTTGTGGGTCCGAGCTGTCAGCGGCGGTAACGTTTTTTTCGCGAAATACAAAGGCCCTTTCAGTGGGTCCCTGATGTCAGGTGGAGGAATCATTATTTTGCGCGTAATAAGGAGGCATTTCCTTGCGTGTAGCCGTGGACCCAGTTGTCGGCCTCTCCACGTACAGTCCACTTCAGATGCATGTTGGTCATTGACCACGTTGACCAGGCCGCGTCGAGAGCACCAGGGCAGTGGACGACGGCGAGGCCTAGGAAGGGAACGACACGGAGGCAGGGAAGACTCGGCAGTTGTTTCCCACGCGGAGGGGAGTACGACTGTACGAGGGTTTACTGGTTTGTCTGCCGTCGCCGGAGAATAACAGCAGGTGTGGGTGAGTAGAGGGATGGCTAGGCCAGCGATGGGAGTACAGTGGGGCGGTGAGGCCTGCGCGGGGAGGAGGGAGCAGACAGTCCCGCCGGCGCTTGTTTGAGCGGCTGGAGCAGGAAGAGCGGTGATTGAAGAAGCACGACGGCCGTTGGATGGACACCCAACAGTCACTGCTTGTGAGTCCACCTTTTTTAGGAAAGCCTCAAATCTGTGGAAAACAGCATACAGCCCATCGACCATTATTTCTAATAATTTTCAGCCCATTTGCTAATTCTTAAGGTTTTTTTGGATCCCATATTCTTTTTGTTAGCATTACATCCCAAATTGTGGCCACGGTTAAAAAATTATACGAAATTTTGCATATTTCGGTGCGGTCCGAACTGTTTTTTATCCCGAAATTTCGACTCACATTCAAACTGATTTTAAAAATAAATGTATATCAATATAAAATACAACAAATTCTCCACGCATAAAAATTAATGTAATTGAAAATCTTGAAATGAAAAAAAGGATATTTGAAACTAATTGTCGGTTTGATGTGTTTTAAAAATGTACAGCCCATTTCTCATTAATGATGGGCCATTTTCTCGGCCAGCCGAATGAAAGCTCTCCCCGTCTTGAAAGATTTGCAGCCCAACAGGCCTGACAAAACAACTTACTTGGCAAATCACAAAAAAACTGGGCTGAGGCCGTGGACCCAGCTGTCAGCCTCTCCACGTACAGTACTCTTCTGATGGAAGTCGTTCCTTGACCACGTTGACCACGCCGCGCGGAGAGCACCACGGCGGTGGACGACGGCGAGGCCTAGGAAGGGGACGACGCGGAGCCGAGGAAGACGCGGTAGTGGAAGCCCGCGTGGATAGGAGTACGCGGGTTCACTGGTTCGGCTGCGGTGTGAGGCTGCCGTCGCCGCAGGGCCTGGCCAGTGGTGGGAATAGTAGGGGGCGGTGAGGCCTCCGCGGCAGCACAGCCGACAACGGGAGGCAGGAGCATGCGGCATGACCGGTGCTGCTTTGGGCGGCTGGAGCTAGAAGACCAGAGGTTGAAGAAGCACTATGGCCGTGGATGGATATCGTACGGTCATTGGAGCTAGAATCATTCATATTGACTAAGTTGACAAAGCCCTCCGTCCCCGTCAACTTTGTTGGCCCACAAGTCATCCTCCCACTATGGTGGGTCCCAGCTAGTAGGGGGTATTCATTTTTTTGTGCGTACTAAGGAGGCACTTCCTTGCATGCGAAGATATAGCTAGTGGGTCCGACATGTCAGTGGGGGGACGTTTTTTGCGAAATACAGAGGCCCTTCCGGTGGGTCCCAGCTGTCAGGTGGAGGAATCATTATTTTGCGCGTACAGTCCACGGCCGATGGATGTCGTTCGTTGACCAAGTTGAGTAGGCCGCACCGAGAGCACCATGGCGGTGGACGACGGCGAGGCCTAGTAAGGGAACGACACGGAGCCGGGGAAGACTCGGCAATGGTTGCCCACGCACTAGGGAGTACGAGGGTTTAATGGTCCGGCTGCCGTCGCCGGAAAATAATAGGAGGTGTGGGTGAGTAGAGGAATGGCCCGGCCAGAAATGAAGTAGGGTGGGGCGGTGCGGCCTGTGCGGTAGCACAGCCGGCCACGGGAGGCGAGAGCAGGCAGTCCCACCGGAGCTGGTTTGGGTGGCTGGAGCAAGAAGATCAGATATTGAAGAAGCAGCATGGCCGTTGGATTAACATCCAATGGTCAGTGCTGCTAGAATCGTTTGTGGACTAAGTTGACAAAGCCAAAGTACACGTCAACCTAGTAGACCCACAAGTCAGCCTCCAAATCTGTCCCAAACAGCATACAGCCCGAAATTTCTAGCCAGATTGAAATTAATTTTAAATCTAAATATACCTTAATTTAAATTCAATGAAATTTTGACCGCACAAAAACAATGAAATTTAAAATATCAAAATCCGAAAGAAAACAGTATTTTGGAACTAATTGTCTGTTTTCTGTATTTTTTCATGTTACATCCCATTTATTATTACTTATAGCCCATTTCTTATTACTTATAGACCATTTTCTGGGCAAAATGCATGCCTCCTCGTCTTGAAAGATTTCCGGCCCAGCAGGGCGTAGAAAAGCAAGTAGGCCTACGTTGGTTATTCTGCAAAAAACAAAATAGCTTCCTAGCAATTTTCAGAAATGAAAAAAACAAACTGGGCTGGCCATGTGCTAAACATATGAAATAAAAGCCCGGGCTAGACGGGCCATGGGTCCCGCACAACCCAGTTGATACCCTTCTCCGTCCTGAAAAAACAAAATTACTGCGCGCGCTGCTGGGTCCCTACTGTCATCCTCACCATGTACAGTCATCTCCTTATTCCTCTCAGTTGTTGACCATGTTGAAAACACCGGAGGGCTGCACTGCGGCGAGCAATCCAAGGCGGAGGACGATGGTGAGGCCTCGGACGGGAAAAAATAGGAGCCGGGGTAGATCACAGCCAGCCGTGGGAGGCGGGAGCAGGCGGTCCCGCCGGCGCTGGTTTGGCTTTGGCGGCTCGAGGAAGAAGAGACTGAAGAAACGCGACAGACGTTGAATGTCAATCCAATGGTCAAGTTTGGCACAATCGTTTTGTTGACTAAGCGGACACCAAGTAGCATACTTTTTTATATATAGGAAGAAAACTGCAAGGAAAATGCGTTCGTCTGCCGTCCTCCTCATAGGGAACGTTCGCCACCTAAGTGACTAGCACCCTTGGTTTTTAACCGAGAGGTCTTTGGTTCGAGTCCCATGAACTCTCAATTTTGTCCTCGTTCCTTCCTCGCACAAAGGGAAATAAAATCAAAGACTTGGGAAGGTGTACAGAACAAGCTAGTGTACCAATAATGAGACGTTGCCGAGTTTTAGAAAAAAGAAAGACGTGCTCCTGTAGCTGGTTCGAATCCAAAAATAGACTATGACTATTTATGGTGCTATGCTACTCTGCAAGTAATGAAACTGACATATCCAATGTTCACTTCTCCTCTTCTCTACTTACCATCCCTAGCATCAGAAGCTCTGGCCGCAACAACCATGTCCGCTGGCTGCTCGTCCACCTGCTCTTCAGCAGGCAACAACCAGATATGCGCCAAGTCGCAACCCGTACCATCGTCTGTGGGTCTCATCACACCCTCGCCGGCACGCGAACCGCAGCTGATTGCTCATCGCAACCCGCTACCGTTGGTGTGGTGCCACTGCTGCAAATCACGCAGAGTCATCCGTCACGTCTCAACCACAATCCACAACCCTGGCCGAGTCTTCTACAAATGCCCGAATCATGGGGTAATAATATGTTTAAGTGTTGTTCTGCTGCTTTCAGTTGCTGATTTTTTTAATAGTTTGGTTGATGATCTACCAATTTGATTCGTGCAGAAAAGGGAAGATTCATGTGATTTGTATTTCTGGAAGTTGCTGATGTGGGGGAATGAAACTATGCTGATTATTTGGCTAGCCGAGGAATCCCAATACCAGCAGGTTGGGGTGTTGGACATGTAACTGAAGGAACAACAGAAGAGGAAGATGCAGAGCAGAAGCTTAAAGATGCAGTTCCTCTAATCATGGCCAAGCAACAACTGCTGAACTGTCTTGACAGCAATGAGGAGATGAAAGAGCTTGTGAAGATAATGGGAAAAGTTGATGTGCTCTATAGGATGATTGTCTCTTTATTTGAAGTGTATGTAGCACTCGTGATGTATTTAGTGGCTACGACATGAGCACTTTGCTGAAACTAGTAATGAATGAAACCTGTGTAGCAGGATGGGCGTAGTGTTTTGAACATCTAATGATTTCTATTAACGGAAATCAGGGGGTATCCCCTTTTGCTCATATAAATAAATAAATAGCAGAGGCCCTGTCGGGTTAGCTTTGTTCTCATTCGAAGACGTCGAGCAAATTGCAGTCCAACAGCAAACTATGTCATCAAATTCAAGTTTCACAGCCAAATATGAGTACAACTGAACAACAATGTCATCATGTTTTAGTTGTCATACAATCACCAAACACAAATCAGCATACATAACAAGTGATGTTCTAACAGCAAAATACTAAACAACATGTTCATCAGGTTTCAGTTGTCATAGCAAACACAATTTCACATAGTAGATAAAAAATGTCTTCTGACAGGCAAATTTGACAAAAGCAATGTATTCATCATCCGCAGCAGCAGCGTCAACATCTTCGCCATGTGTATCAGTCTGAATCGTAATTCCCCATGGTGTCATCTTCTTCTTCGTCCTCAACATCCTCGAACGTTGGCTTCTTCTTGATCAACTCTTGTATGTCCACAGCACGATAGGCAATCTTTTCGCCGGTGTCATTGACGTGATCATTCTCAAATATATTAGGAACATCTGTGTTATCTTGTACATCAGGAGTAGTGTAAGCATCATCTTGTTGTGCAACTTCATTAAACGAATTCCTGTGCTCAAACATTTGCAATACTCTCCAGTCATCGCTACGTGCAAATGTGTCTTCCAAGAAAAATATCTATGTTGCTTGATTTGCCAAAATAAAAGGCTCGTTGGTCTGGTATGCCGCCTTGACATTGATGGATTTGAAATAATCATCAGCTCTGGGTTTTGCGATCCTGGAAAACAGGTTATACCAACGACAGCACAACAGAACCACACACCGATGATCCTCGAAACTGGAGATATACTGCAACTGAATAATGTCTGTTATGTTAGCATACATTTCAGTTGTCACTTTGTCATACGTATCCATGCTCATGATGGCACTGTTTTGTGTCTTCCTGCCTTCGTCTCGTGCAAGGGTGTTGTAGCGCACATCTCCAACAACGCAAGATTCATAATGTCTTACCCGAGTATCAGGCCCCATTGCTAGTGAGTAAAGGGCATCATCAACTGCCTGCCCATCCTCCCGCATCTTCTTAACCTATGGTTAGAAAATAGACAAGCTGATCATCTTATGTACTCAATATATTAAAAAAACTGATAGTGCACTTCAAAAGCTTACAGGGTTCTTGAACCATTTCGCAAATCCTGCCATAACCAGTTTGTCAATGTTTCTTGGATTTTGCGGCAGTAACTCCTCCTTGTAGATGCTGCACAACATAGTGATCGCGTCAAACATCTAAATATATAATAATGTGCTGCAAGTTTAGTAGATTACGATGTATAAGCTGCAGTACTGCACTTACTTGATATAAGGTAGTATCTCAGGATAGTTATTCAACACATACCAAACCATTTTGTCCAAATCTTTAGGTTTGTCCTCTTGTCGACTCTTCCCTGTAACTCGAACAGAATAATCGAAAACATTAAGGCCGGGATTGTCTTCACCCACCTCTTTGCTAAGCTGATCAGCTGTTTCGATGTATTTTGAGCAGAATGTCAACGCTTCTGTAGCAATGTAGGACTCTGCAATGGAACCCTCGGGTCTAGCTCTGTTCCTAACATAGCCCTTGAAAGTGCCTAGCCGCCTTTCAATAGGGTACATCCAGCCATACTGTACTGGACCTCTAAGTAGTGCCTCATCAGGTAGATGAACAACCAAATGCACCATCACATCAAAGAAGGCTGGAGGATATATCTTCTCAAGGTCGCATAGGATAGTGGGTATCTTGTCTCTAAGACGCTCCAAAGCATCTATCCTGACATTCCTACTGCAGAGTTCCCTGAAGAATTGTCCCAACTCTGCAACTGCTCTGTATAAGTCAGGGCGGCCCAATCCTCTAAGGATAATAGGTAAAACCCTTTGAAGTAGGACGTGGCAGTCATGAGTTTTCAACCCTTGTACCTTGTTTCCATCTGCACTGACTCTCCTTTCAGGGTTGGAAGCAAATCCATGTGGGAATCTCACACGTGACAGGACCTTGCAGAATTCTTTTCTTTTTACCTTGTCCAAGACGTACACAACTGGTGCCATATCCCGTGGTTTACCTTCATCTTGCACCTACAAATCCTTTCTGATACCCAGGTGTGTCAAATCAATCCTAGATTTTAAGGTATCTTTCGTCTTGCCTTCAATATTAAGAAGTGTGCCGATAATACTGTCACATATATTTTTCTCGATGTGCATCACATCAAGATTATGCCTTAGATTCAAATCTTTCCAATACCCCAAGTCCCACAAAGTGGACCTGCGGGTAAACAATAATCTCTCTTCTACCCTGCCACGCTTCCTTTTCCTGCTACCATTACCAGGATGGTTTCCTGGTGTAATATGCCTGACCTTCTCTAATTCCACTTGCAACTCATCGGCGGTGAGCCTCTTTGGCGCATCACGGTTTTCATGCTTTGCATTGAACACATGTCTTCGGTATTTTCTAGGATGCGGCTTGTCCTTGGCAAGGAAATGGCGGTGTCCAATGTAACAGATCTTGCTAAGTATTGCGTATGACAGCGGATTCCTGTCATAGCGAACACATGCATTGTAACCATGTGTCGTTCGCCCTGACATAGTGCCCAAAGCCGGATAATCATGGATGCACCAAATTATAATAGCACGCAGAAAGAAATCCGCTGGTGGGCTGCTATATAGGTCTCGAGTGGGAACACCCTTCCATACCTGTTGGAGTTCCTCCACAAGAGGCTCCATGAACAAATCAAAATCCTTTCCAGGACTTTTTGGACCTGGGATGAGCAAGGCCATCATGTAGTTTGATTCTTCGGTGCAGACATTTGGAGGCATGTTGTAAGGGATAACAAGCACTGGCCACATGCTATATGTGGCGCTCTGGTGGCCAAATGGGTTAAATCCATCTGAAACTAAGCCAAGTCTAATGTTTCTCGGGTCAGCAGCAAACTCTTTGTGTTTATCATTGAAGCTTTTCCACTCACTACCATGAGATGGATGGCTCATTACATTCTGATATCTGTGCTCCTGGTTCCTAGAATGCCACAGTACATTCTCTCTTGTTTCAGCATCATGAAACAACCTCTGCAATCTTGGTGTAATTGGAAAATGTCTCAGAACATTATGAGGAATCCTCTTCACAGCATCGCCATCTTTCCATCTTGATGATTTGCATTTCAGGCATTCACTTAAGTTGGCATAATCCTTCCGGAACAAAACACAATTATTCTTACAAACCTGGATCATATCATATCCAATTCCAACTGCATGAAGGAAATTCTTCATTTTACTGTAGCTGTGTGGCAGCTCAGACGCATCTGGGAAAGATTTGCGGAAAGCAGCCAACATCTCATCGAATGATTTGTTGGTCATCCGCTCAGATGTCTTCACCTGAAGAAAGGTGACCATAGCTGAGAATACTGATAGCTTATTTCCTGGGGTGACAGCAACGTTGCATTGTTCCAACATGCGGGCCCACCGTTTTTCTTCTGCAGGTGAAAGTTCACAGAATGCACGAGCATTTTGTACCATTGTTTCAATGTTGGTCAAAATCACTGGCTCTGCCACCACCTCCTCCTCCTCCTCTTCCACCTAAGCATCAGGCAGATCAAGATGGTGATCTGCTGCTTCCACGTAGTCAATAACATTGACGTTCACAGCTTCACCATGATGAACCCACCTAGTATATGTGACCGACATCCCATAGAAGTGTATGATTTTGCACAGTTGATTGGGGTCTTGTAACTGAATTCATACAACTGCTACACGGGCAGAGCACATCTGATTTTGGACCATCATACTCTGTTCTGATAAAGTTCATGAAGTTCTCAACCCGCTCGACATATGCAGCGGAGAATCTTCGAGCAGAAGTTATCCAAGTCCTGTCCATCTGTTAGACATACAAATTAGTTATTCTACTAGATATTACAGGAAAAACATATATGCTTTGTTATGAAGTCCAAAAAAATACCTAGGTCGATGTCTAAAGCTATGGCAAGATATTTGGACGAGCAGATCTAAGTAACGAAATATATGTAAAGCTAATTCAGCAAACAGATTTGAGTGCCAAATTATGGTAGGCTGTTTCAGCAGTCAATGAGGCCGAGCACACAACCATCGAACTAACGAAGGCCATCGCAGCAACAAAGATCGAGTATAAAACGGTGTAGAGCTATTTCAGCTAACAGATTGGCTACTAGACCATGGCAATCTACGTCACAATAAATATATGGCAGGATATTTTAGCAACTAATCGGCCTTGGCATGCCATCTCAGCTAAGCAGATTGAGTGCAGAACAGGGCAAGGAAGCTTCTTAGGCAGAGCATATTCACAGTAAACTACTTCGGCAAACAGTGAGATTAACAGCGTCTATCAGCTAACATTCAGCGCTACACCAACATGAACGGGGCCTCAGTCTAGAATGCGCGTACCGTGGGAGAAGCTGACCGCCGTGCATCTCCACACGAACGTCGCCAGCGGTGGCGGCGCTGACCGCCGCGCGCCTCCACAAGAACGTAGCTAGAGGTGGCGGGGCGGCTAGTGGACGGCAGTCTATGAGAGCGTACTGTGGGAGCGACAGGATCGCCGAACCGCGGCGTCGACGTATCGGTGTGGCGGGGAGGGCGTCTTTGGCAGAGCGAATGGAGTGGAGGGGGACAGGGGGGGTTGGGGAATATTATTGGCAAGTTGGCCGAAGGGCGGTTGAATTGGATTTGGGGGGAATTTTTGGGTGGGGGGAGGATTTTTGTGCGGCGGGCGGGGGGAGTTTGGCGCATGGTCGGTTTCTCCAAGTGCAGTCCCACGTGTCAGTGAAGAGGCAAGCCGAGCGCGTTCCGTTTGCGTGAGCCGTGTGCAGGACCGAACGTGTGTGGGGTGCAATGCGACCGCGACAGGAGTGCTATGAGTGTACCGCATTTTTTCCTTTTAAACTAGGTGCTTCGCCCCCTAAAAAAATCTGTTGCTTCGCGCGATCCATCGATACTACTACTAGTAATCCGGTAATCCCGACTAAAACGGCGCGGCCGGGTCTTTTCCTGCGCGATATGCTGGGAGGTTGGCTTAGTTGGGTTTTTAGGACGAGTAATGCTACACCTACGTAATCCCAGTTACGTAATTAGCGCAATGTGAAACGTGTGAGCTGTTGATTGTAGATTGGGGGGAGGGAGGGGCCCACCACCATGAAAATCAGGGGAGGAGAGAGAGAGAGGCAATTTACGTTAACCCTTTCGTAGGTTCCCGTAGATGTAGAAAGATGTGTCCGATCCTGCAATATAGGCCGTCCGATCTATATCTAACGGATAGGAAGGAAACTATGACAATTTACCCGCACTCCTCTCCACATTTGCAGATAAGGCTTTCCCTCGTTCATCCTTTTCTCCCACAAGATCTTGATCTTCCATGCAACACACGGGCATCTTGGTAGTACTCCTACAATATGTATATTATTATTAAAGTTCATACACACCAGCCGAGATTAATGCAAACACGACAGATTTTCATTACATTTTGAATTTTTATAGGACAAAAAAATAAAAGAAACCCGACCCTAAACCTATTCTACGGCGGCGACCGACGTCCTCCATCTGTGATCTCCATGTACGGGGGCGGGGTTCAAGACCCGTGAAGTGAAGGTGCGGTCTCCGGCGAGGAAAAGTAGACCACGGGAGATGGACCAGCCAGTTGGCACACCATGCCCTGCCGCCTCCCATGCCCTACTCATCCTCGGAGGAGTCCCCGACCTCGGCGGTGCCGGACGTTGGACGGCGGCAAGTAGGTCGCATGGCTGACGGTGCTCCCGTCGCCGGCCGCCAGCGTGGCCACCGCTTGTGCGGCGATTTGAGCGAGGGCGGCGACCTCAAGCTCCATCCCTGAAGACAAGCTCTCCCGCAGAGCGTTCGCGCTTGCGGTCATGGCTGATGTGGTTCTAGGTAGGAGGATGATGCGCTATGGTGTGGAGGTTAGCTGGGTGTTGCCGCTTTAAGTAGCGCATTCCGGTGAGGCCAAGCATCCGGGTGTGTCATTAAGTCGCTGGAGTTGGTTCTGCGGGCATCGAGCCTCTTAGTGACGACATACGAACGGACGGCATGAATGCAGGCAGCTGGTGCCGGCTGGGAACGCACCGCGCGACGGCGCGAGGGATGAGGGTTTTGGTGTGCCAGGGTAGTCAGCTGCGGTCGTGGCAACGTTGGAGATGCCCTTTGCTCACATGCGATCCCCGCATGTCATTGGAAAAGCAAGACGACCCGGCATGGTCTCAGGTCCAGAGGATGCAGTTGGCCGCGCTACACCACTCCGCGGACGCGTCGCGGCGCCCCGTGCATCCTCGATGAGCTGGGTGTTGGGGTGTGTTTGGATTGTGGCCAAAGTGCACCTTGCCAAAATTTTGGTCATGACCAAAAGATTGGTCTTTGTTTGGATGGTTGCCATTTTTTTGGCATGCCAATGAACTCTAGCCAACTCTAGTTCATTTTTCTTGCCAATGTCAGCCAAATCATGGGCAACCAATACCTCAACCAAAATTTTGGTCATGACCCAAAGATTGGTCTTTATTTGGACAGTTGCCATTTCTTTGGCATGCCAATGAACTCTAGCCAACTCAAGTTCATTTTTCTTGCCAATGTCGGCCAAATCATGGGCAACCAATACCTCAACCAAAATTTTGGCTACCCAATGCTTTGATGGGGCAACCTTGGGCACAAACCAAACATACCGTTGATCGTGCCACAGCACTAAGGCCACCCTCTGCAAACTGAAACCGACCGTGTCTAGCGATGATATGAGCGTGTCGCTCACCGCGGTCGCCGTGTCCAGAGGCGGTGCTAGAGCTGTGCCCCGTTGTTGGCCCCAACGACCCACATGAACGGTTGTCGGTGGCGAGGAGGTCGTGGGCCAGCTCCTCCATTGGACTAGTCTATGATACGTCGTCCCGACGGGTGTGCCCCACATGTCTGTTTCCCTGTTTTCCCGGCCATATTCGAGCGTCAGTGCTCCGCGTTGCGCATTAGGCCTTTCACTATGTAGGCCAAGTGAGACAACTTATTGTTTATTTGAGCCGTTCAAGTATAATCATGTGGTGTTTGCTTATTTCTCATTCCTCTCCAACCCTCTTCTCCATCCATCATGTCGCCCTCCAGTCGAGTCCATCCTCCCGCATGCCTCATTTGAACATTCCGCCGAGTATCATTCGCATGTACCCACCCTAGTCCTCCTTCAATAGATCTCCGGACCCCGAGATGAAATCGAGAGGGAACGAGTGGGGGCACGTGATACCTAAGGCGGATTCAAAATTTTGAACCGGTGATCATAGCATCCGCAAATCATATATAAAGGGTATTCAATGTTTGTTTCGTTTTTGAACGTACAATATACTCCCTCCTATCCTTTCTAGTTTACATATAAGTTTTATGTGTAGTCAAAGTATATCTACTTTGATAAAAAAAAGGTATCAACATTCAACAACGCCAATCAATATTGTTAGATTCGTACATACTCCTAGATTTGTACTCGAGATGGTTTCCAATTTGACTACTGACAAGATTAATAGTCCATGAGATGTATAATGTGAAAATTATATCATTGGAAACTCCTTTCACATACGAATTTAACCGTATGCTTTGTGTAAGTTGCATGTCATATATTATTACTCTAACATTTGGTCAAAGTTAGCCTTGAAAAACGCATTAGACCCTGTATGCTTTGTGTAAGTTGCTTGTCATATAGGAGTATTATTACTCTAACATTTGTGTAAGTTGCATGTCATATATTATTACTCTAACATTTGGTCAAAGTAGTATAGTGGAAGTGGATCCTCTGACATAGGTATCCCTGCCTTACCCTCCTTTCGGTCACTTATTGGCGGACCCCATTCTTGCTAGGCCACGCATGTCAGTTACTCAATGGGTTCGGCCATGTCAGGGGATCCTCATTCGTAGTATACTCCCTTAGTTTTTATTTACTCCACATAAAACGGAGGGAGTGGTGGTACAATAAATGACGCAGGCAGGGGAGGGGGAGGGACGTCGGTTTGCTCTCAACTGCGGTCCCACAAGTGAGTGAAAACGCAAGGCGAAGCGCGTTCCATTCGGTGAGCGACGTGGAGGGTCCAGCATGCCGGGCTGCAATGCGAACACGACAAGAGCGATTTACAGTCAAAACCGATTGACCGGCCATCACCGGAACCAGTATTCACACCAGAACCTTCGCTACTCGGCCTACGCCAGCCACTGCCCTAAAACCACACCAAATCTCCAGCCCATTCCCCCACCTTTCGATCCCCTAGCCCACATCAAGCGTCCCCTAGTTTGCCGGAAAGCCATGGTGCGCCGCAAGATCTCTTACTACAAGATGCTGACGCCGGAGCGCCGCGCAGAAATCGCGGCGGCGGTCGGCGCCACAGACCTCCGTTCCCAAGCTCGCTTTGCGGCAGGCCAATCCCTGAGTTCTATGGAGCCAAGCTACGAGGAGGAGGAAGCCGATCCAATGTTCATGGCGGAGGTCGCGGCGCAGAAGGCCCCCGATGGGTATGAGATGATGGACGTCGACTTCGTGCCGGCGTCCGAGTTCCCCATGGTGCAGGCGGACCAGCGGTTCAACATGGCGATACTAAAGGAGGACCGGGAGGCAGAGGCTCAACTCGACGCGGAGCGCGCGCATGCCGCTGCCATCGAGGCTCTCCTGCAGGCGGAACCGGATGTCGTGGATGTGAACCGGGCGGCGGAGGCTCAACTTGAGGCGGAGCGCGCGGATGCCGCTGCCATCGAGGCCCTCCTGCAGGCGGAACCGGACGTCCTGGACTTGAACCGGGCGACAGAGGCTCGACTCGACGCAGAGCGCGCGGATGCCGCTCTCATCGACGCCCTCCTGTAGGCGGAACCGGACGTCCTAGACTTGAACCGGGTGGCAGAGGCTTGACTCGATGCGGAGCGCGTGGATGCTGCTGCCATCGAGGCCCTCCTGCAGGCTGAACTGGACGCCCTCGACTTGAACCGGGATGCGCTCTTGTCCGTGCAGAGCGCCCGCACGCTCCGCTTGAACGAGTAGCTGGAGGCCGAGGACAACCACGGTGCAGAGACACACGTCGGCAGCGACGGCTCGTTCGCGCCGGCAGCCAAAGACGACGAGGTCGTCTCTTTCCGTGAGCAGTGATAGTTTTTCTTTGTGTTGTTGTTTTTATGGATCTTTTGCTGTGTAAAAACATATATTTGTTACGCAAGTCGCCTGACTTGGGTCAGTCTACCATTTCAGGCGGTTGGATGAATATCCTACGTCTCCTAACCCTCCTTTCCTTCTTCCTCACCTCTTCTTCTTCCCCAACACACCACCGCACGGGCCGTATGGATACTCCCCAACATGCGGTTGGATAAACATACTCTATGAATGAAAATTATGTGTCAGCGATAGGATGGTTGAGTTTGGTGAGTTCCCATGCGACAACACGTGTCAGTGAGGGTGCGTTCCCTTGGTTGGGTTTGCGACGTGCAGGAGCGACCGTGTGAGGGTGCGGTGCGACCGCGATAGCCGTGCGCAAGTGTACCTCCTTCTCATTTTGAAAACTTTAGGAAAGCTTGGAAAAAATGTGTGGCGAAGTTTGGCAATGCAAGGCCTAGACCCAAACAGGATAAGTACGTACGTACTAGGAGTACTAGTGTTAAAAAAGAAAGGCTGGGTTTTCCTTCGAGGGATTTAATCGATACAAATCCTCATTTCACGTGTCAAGTAATGCGTATTTTTTTCTCCAAAGACCAAAGAGTTAACCATCTCACTCCTCATCGCTTGATTAATGCAGCGCCATGCAAACCAACCTTCTCACATCTGCATGCATGCAGGGGATATTAATGTCCTTGGTTGCTAACCCCATCAATTTTGCCTCGATTAGTGTTAGTGGCCCTTTGCAAATTGTAATTTTGATATACTGGCCTTGTGTACAAAAAAATGGAGGTAGTAACTATATTTCACTTCCTTCCCCATTGCGGTGACGTCGACGATATTTTTTTGGTGGTTTGGCGAAGTGCGTTTGACGGAGAACACCATTGAGGGAGACCACGGTAAGTCGTTCGCAAGTGCCGCCTGCAAGCCGAGACAACCGCCTTATTTGCATCCAGGAAGTCCTTTACTAGTACTACTATAACTAATGCGGTGAGATGGCTTCTCAAAGAAGACAATGGAGAAGTGGAGTCAGCGAAGAGTGAAATGATGGTTGCTTCGTCCGTGCTTTTGTGATTTGACGCCTCACTGCTTTGTGATTTGTGATAGAAGGCATAGGGGAGTAGACTTTGTGCTCTATACTGTACTACATGCGTCCAAGCATGGGAGAAAGAGGAGAGACGTTGCATTTTTCTATTCCTTCAATCAATCAATCAGGGAGCTTCGGTTCCATCCTTTTGGCTTTGGCAACACCGTCCACAATGGTTCCCACAATGCCAAAAGCTATTTTCACATTTGGCTACACATTGTGGATGCCCTTAACCGTACCACTTGGTTTTGCTCCTGTGTGCTATCTATACAAATCTCAATTATTTTGATCTAAAAAATTATAGAATCGAGATTAGTAAAAAGGAGGTGATTTTGCCGCGCGGATGGCTGGGGAGGTTTCTTATTTTCGGAGGACGTTGTCCTGGCGGTTTGCTAACATGCGGTCCCACGTGTCAGTGCTTTACCAAGCCGATCCGCGTCCCACATGAGGCAGAACAACGACAGAAGCAACACATGGTTAAGTTGAAGAAGATGAGGGAGAAGCGGATTCAGCAACGATTGAAATGATGGTTGCTTTGTCCCTCCAACTTAACTGCGGGAAAGATGCAGCTTTGTGATTTGACGCCTCATTGCTCATTACTACGCCGGCGCCATGACTGGGGTGCTTCACCCCGGCTGCTCTGCACTGTATTCTGGTATGGCACATGGACCCGGTAGCTTGATGTCCCACATGTCGACAAAAGGGACTAGAAGATTTATGAAAGCGAGCGCTCCACTCTTACGACGGAGGAGTAGACGACACGACGGCCCAGTGAACTGTCACTTGTACTGTATAGTACTATAGTTTTGCTGTTTCGCACGATCCATCGATACAAACCTGATTAAACAGGAAAGGGCGGGATTTTTCCCGCGCGGTAGATGATACTGGCCATACATTTCAAAGGCAATTTTAATGTATGCAAACTGAATAATTATAAGTAACAATATGATATCTAGTAAAACTAAAAACACATATGATTTATTGTGTTAGAGTGTAGTAGTAGTGCTGTATTGCATAGTTGTTAGATGTAACGTGCGAGAACGTGTAGAGATGTAGTTTTGGAGGGCCTACAGAGAGAAAAGCGTACTACGGTCACCGAACTTCAGAATAAGCTGATTACGGTCACTATATACGTTTTGCGGTGATTATACGGTCACTTGCTCACAGCTCAGCATTGGATTGCACTCTGTTGACCGTCCAAATAGTCTGCGTGGCGCCATGTTGACTAGTTAAATTGACCACGTTCGTTGTGGGTCCCACCTGTCAGTTCGCATAGGCAAAAGGTCAGATAAACACAAATTTACGCAGGCGCGACAAGGCTCCAACACGTGCGCGGGAATCACCTGGTTGTGTATGTGTCTGTCTGGGCCTGATGTGTGCGCATGCACGTGTAGGTTGAGCACTTGAGCATGAGAGTGTGTGTTGGTCGTGTGGTGTAATGGTGTGTGCATGCATGCACGCGTGTGTGCATGAATGCATGCGTGTGTGCATGTGAGTGTTGCGTGTGTGCATGCGTGGCTGCGTGTGTATGTGTGAGTGTTGCGTGCGTGCGTGGGTGCATGTGTTTGTGTGAGTGTTGTGTGGATGCAGTTCGTGTGCATGCGTGCGTGTGTGTATAATCACCACACCAGCTCATGTCTGTTAAAACAGACGGCTCGGCATACCAATACAAGGCCACCTTGTCCGTTGTGCCTGCGGTCATGACTTCGAACCACCGTCCAAATATTTTTTGTCATTTGTTTTCATTCTTACTAGCAAGATGCCCGTGCGTTGCATGTAACATCAAGATGCATTTGTATCACTTGTTTATCTTGTGAGAGAAAAGGATGAACGAGGGAAGGCCTTATTTGCAAATGTGGAGAGGTGTGTGGGTACCTTTTTGCAAAATTGCCATAGTTTCTTTCCTATCCGTCAGATATAAATCGGACAGCCTATATTGTAGGATGGTAGGCACACCATCATCACCAACTCTGTTTTTATAAGAGTGTATTTTATGTATTTTATAAGAGTGTATATGTAGAGTAGATACAAGTCGACAGGTGGGCACGATGGTAGTGAGATAATGTGATGCAACACTAGAGGTGCCACGTGGAGCGTTTAACTGGTCAACTAGTCATGTCATGAGCAAATACAGAGTTGTACGGTGAGCCCGTGACTGCATAATAACCACTAAACGTAAATGGTGACCGTAATGAGTGATTCTGAAGTCCAATGTACGTATCGTGCTTTCGCTTCAAATACAATGATCGTCATTGCATATATCGCGAGAGAAAGATGAAACATGCGTGAATTTTCTAGGGGCTTACTTTTAGAGGACCTGGAGATAGTTTTGTGTGCATACGTGAAAGGGGCGTACAGTGGGGGTATGCGATGGAGAGAGAGACGCTCTTCGTTTCTCTTTATTATGACTAACTTTGTATATAGTATAAATATATACAAATTCACAGTGCGGAATAAATATCATTGTGGGCAACATGCAATGCAAATTAGCGTTCATACTCCTCCATATAACTTTGTAATGTTGTATATATGTAGAAACTCTAAAATAATTTTTTGGCCACACTTTATTCAAAGGAATGTTGTATGCGAAATAAACGTGAAGAGAGGGCTTTTTAGATCAATGGGGTACGTGATGTAACATGTGTGAATGTGTAGTTGATGCATTTGACGGGGCCTAGAGATGTATGTGTGTGTATTACGTATTCGAGAGAGGCATGGATAGAGGGGCCGACCGGGGGGGGGGGCGTGGGAGAGATAGCACGAGAAATGAGAGTGGTCTAGAGAGAGAGAGACGAATATGACGTCACGACAAGAGATTCCATTCCCTTGAGTGTGTATATGCAAGGGGGGAGGGAATAGAGGCACCAGGAGAAATTTTCTGTGTGTGTGGTGTTTGTGTTGCTATGTGTGGGTGTGAGAAGATAATGAGACGTGGGGGCAGAGGGTGTGTCACCGCATGAGGTCCGGTGGGTCGAGGTGAGGCCCTTCATTCTGTTCCGTCCTGCGCCACATTGGTCGGCCCGTGATGCATTTAGGAAGACCCATGGATGACTAGTCATAGAAGACAAAGATAGCAGAATTGTGAAGGACTCTGTGTCCACTGACAAAGCCGGCTAGGATTTGTAACCCTAGGTTCTCAGACTAAGGTAACCCCTTTATCTCTGATATTACTATTCATCCAACCTAACTTTAAGGGGCATCCTACACAATGCTCTGCTAGAATCATACTCGTCGATTAGGAAGAGAGGTGTGAGACAATGCGTGAGAGATAGGCGTAAAGATAATGTGCGTACATGAGACATGTAGGCAGGTCCATGTATATAGAAAGGGTCAATGAGGATTGTGCGTGTGTATGTTTGCGAGAGGAAGAGTGCTTGTGATAAAGGTTAGTGAAAACAGTTGTAAATGGTTACGAGAGGGAGGGAGGGTTATATCTAGAGCATGTGTGCGAGAAAGACACCCTGGGAGAGAGTGTGAGCATGTGTGAGAGACCACCGATGGAGAGTTAAACTACACGTAAAAGACTGCTCTACACATTGATTAAAGATATAAATTGTATCCAAATATTAGGATGGGATCATGATATTTGCAATTCGCGTAAGGAGCGTCATTGATCCATCAGACATCTAGATTCTATCGAATTTGAGCATGTCTATGTTATTATTCGACACAATTGATCCACATAGTTAGTATTTTGAACTCCAGACAATGCATCGCTTTAGCAATCGAATATAAACGTGAGTATAGTTCATGTTGTGTGTGTAAAGCACATTATACATACGAAAGTTACACAATGGACATTATAAATAGCTACTACCTATGAACTAGCATACATTTCAATTCAACTTAAGGTGGTTTAAAAAATCGAATTCAACATGAAGTCCATTCAATTATTTGAATTTGATATCATGGCATTTGTAAACCATACCTAAATTATGGGGGCACCAATCTTTGCTCTGATTTTGTACATAATAGCATATGTAGTCGTGTACAAAATAGATTCAAATTTAGCTCCTCCATTCCAAAATAATCGTAGTTATAGGATTTTCAAGTGTCAAAATTTCAAAAAGAAGCGGATAATTTAATGAGGTTTTCAAACATACAAGGTCAAATATAACGTTGTATATTTAGGTCAATCCTCATAGTTCAAGAGTACTCTAAACGTGAATGCTTGTGTTTCAAAATTTCGAACGAAGTGCCAAAAGAGCCTCTACTCGCCCGAAACCACGTGAGACCAATGTTTGGTAGTACAAGGAAATTACTTTTCTAATAACTCCGACCCATGAAACCTACCGACCCGACGTCCAAAGGTCTAAATCGGGGTAGGTTTGTAGCTTCATCTAGACGCCACGCAACCGCATCCGAAAAACATTCATACACAATGGCCGCCTAAGCACACATGCGCACGGCCGAAATCGCTCCCGCCCACTATTTGGGACACCTGGGATTACAATCCTACCCCCGACCCGCAGTAGGTCCGAAATTTAAGAGGGGGCAAAGTTTGTACTTTCCCCAAATTTCAAACAAGCGCGTCCCATTTCTGTTCAAAAAAGCAAAAAACAAGCGCGTCCCAGACCGAAACATGGTTCCCCCACCCGTCCGATTCCCCATTTGCATTCCATGGGTGCCAAAACTACCTCTCCACCAGCCGCGAAACCCCGGCGTCCTCCGTCCACCACCCCATCCCACCCATCAACCGCCGCCCTCCTCCATCACGCCGGAGCCGATACCCCGACATCGTCGTCCACCTCAACCTCAACCGCAACGCCCTCCACGGCTTGTAGTTGAAGCCGAGGCCGAGCTGTCCGTACCCGAGCTAGTTCAACCACACCGTCCTGCGCCTCACCGCTGTCGCTCCAACTTCGCCACCCTCCACCGCACCGGAGTTGTTCCTGCTACGCCGTCCTTCGCCACCTCGGATCTGCTTCCCCTCCGCCGACATACGGCCACGGCAACACAGTCAACAATTTGGCCATGGGTTTGTCCAAGTCTGCACCCTCCAGAACATCGGTTTCCCCGGTAAAAAGAAGAAAATCGGCGCGACTTGTGGAGGTGACCACACCGGCAACCGAAAAAGGTACTCCTATTCCCTTATTCGTGCAAATCTTACGTCTCTGCTTGCACGGTATTCATCCCACAGCAGACACTAGTTGACCGCTTCTTCTTGATACTAGATGTTCCTAGTAACTCGCGATGCACAAGGTTTCTCCTCATATACTATTTCACCTTAGCTAGAGGTCCGTCGCCCCCCTGAATTTCAATTTCTGGCCACTTGATTCCCAATTAACGGAAGCATTCCCTGGCGTAACAGGCGCTAGTACGCCTATTATGCCGGGGAAGCAGCGCCTTGGTGTTTATCTTAGGGGCGTGTGCGTCCTAGAGCTACTGGCGCCCGATCTGGAGGTCGGCCGGGATTAAAGGGATGGCCTGGGGTGCTGCCAAGCACGGCGGTGGTGTGAGGTCGATGGGAGGGCGGGTCGGCGGACACAGGGGTCTGGGCTGGTGGTCGCTGGCGGTTCGAGAAAGATCGTCAACAGTGACTGGCGGGAGGTAGACGAAGGCCATCTGCCCGTTCCTTATAGATCGGACGGTTCATTAAAAAATCGACTGACCTATTTATTTTCAGTTGACTGTTATCTTAGATATGACCACATGTGGTGGTGTGCTGGAGGAGTACCTGCATTTCCTGTGCTCATATATTACAAAATCATACATAGTAGAATCTAATTTTGTTTGCCATGCAATGTTGTAGAGCTATCATATGTCTCCTATCATTTATTTTTCAGCCACCTGCTATCTGCTACTTTTATAGTGCACTAGTTCTGCACACACTTCACCCTTACTCTCACTATTGTGTTTTTATGCAAGGGTAGTTCAGACTCTGCTGCCATGAGAGAAGCCAAAAAGAAAAGAGAGAAGTCCCTCCAGTTTGGTGTGCGGGTAGGCAGGACACGTTTCATCGCTATAATGGGTGCAGTGTCAGTAGATGGAGACGGTAAACGTAGCTCTGGAGTTGATGACCTCGCTCGCAATGAACCGCCATCCCAGGTGCTTGCTTTAACTTCGCGGTGTCATATGTGGTTGCATGTATCATATGGTGTCTAGCTTGTATTCGAAACGCCGAAGTCGGTAAGATAAGGAAAGATATTTTTTTACATGAACCACCATCCCGTGAGCACCAGAAGACAAATAGCTAGTCAGGGCACTGGCCGAGCCAGTGACAAGCCCAGCAAAGGTAGGCATCACCTGGAAGCCAATTAAAAAGCTACGATGGTGGCGAAGCAGCCCGCCTCCCACCAGGCTCTCAGGTCCTAGATGATCATGCTCACCACTCCAGCCGGATGTCTAGCTTGTATTGCTTCCAATTTGGTTAAATTGCATGTGCTTAGCTTACACATTATACCTTTGAATATGACATGCCTTTCTGTTTTTGGTACATACTAGTACATCTGTGTATTAACCATGTTCTTCCATCAAACTAATGTTCTTGTGTATCCCTCATCAATCACTTATGACGAGGCAGGTAGGCAAGGGGACTACTCCTCATTTAAAGAATGCAGCGTCAGCCTCCCGACATGATTCTCAAGAAATAGAAATGCTAGATGAAGATAGTGAACGTAGCTCTGTAGTTGATTACATCATTTCCCCTACACTAGCATCGCAGGTGCTTGCTCTAACTTGGCAGCGTGATATGTGGTTGCATGTTGCATATGGTGTCTAGATTGTAATTCTTCCAATCTGGTTAAACTGCATGTGCTAGTCTGCTTAGCTTATACATTATACCTGTTAATGTGACATGCCTTCCTGTATTTAGTACATAGTACATCTGTCTATTAAGCATGTCCTTACATAAAACTATTGTTTTTTTGTATCCCGCATCAATCAACATGACGAGACACCTTTAGTATATGCAGTGCGATATTAGTTGCATCTTTCATATGATTTATAGCATGCGCTGCTTCTAATTTGTTGAAATTCCATTTATGATGGGACGCTTTTAACTTGGCAGAGTCATATTGGTTGCATCTTTCATGTGGTGTCTAGCTTGCATTGCTTCTTATTTGCTGGAATGGTTTCTGCTTAGTTTACACAAACAGTTGTGAACATGCCATGCTGTCCTGTTTTTCGTACATATTCCATCCTGGTATCATGTGTTTGCCTTACATCAAAGTAGTGATTGTCAGTATCATGCATGAATGAGTTCTGAAGAGAGAATTTTATTGCTTTTTCTTGTCGGTTTTACTTGACAATTCAAAATCAATAAAGCGGAAGGAAGTTAGCAAGGTAGCGGATAAAGGTGCTCCTTCCGAACGGAGGGCCTCTACAGTTTCTACTCCTCCACACCCCCAAGATGATTTCCAAGACAACACATGCATAGACACTCAAAAAAGCTGTGTTTATGATGAGCACGTCTCCCCTAGTGCAGCATCACTGGTGCTCCCTCTAACTTGGCACTATTATATGTGGTTGCATGTTATGTGTGATGTCTAGCTTGTATTGCTTCTAATTTTGTTGAATCCCATCTACTTATTTTACACATTATACTTGAATAAGACACGTGTTCCTGTTTCTAGAACATATAATATCTGTCTATCACACCATGTTCTTACATTAAATTACTACTATTGTGTAACCTGCAACAATCACTTATCATAAGACACGTTTGACTTCGGAGTGTGATATAGGTTACATCTCACATTCTTTTCTAGCTTGTATTACTAATTTGTTGAAATGGCACTTATGACGAGATAGTTTTAACTTGGTAGAGTGATATTCGTTGCATCTTTCATATGGTGTCTAGCTTTCATTGCTTCTAATTTGTTGAAATGCCTTCTCCTTAGTTTACACATCATAAGCTGTGAATATGCAATGCTATGAATATGCAATGGCACTAATGACGAGAGACCTCTAACATGGTAGTGTGATGTTGTTTGCATCTTGCATATGATTTATTTCTTGTACTGCTTCACATTTGTTTAAACGCCATTTATGATGAGACACTGTTAACTTGGCAGAGCGATATTTGTAACATCTTTCATATGGTGTCTACCTTCCATTGCATTGCTTCTTATTTGGTGAAATGTCTTCTTAGTTTACACATCATAGTTCTGGTTATCTCTTCCGTCCTGTTTTTCATACATATTACATCCTCCTATCATGTGGTTGTCTAACATCAAAGTTTAGTTCGTCTGCATCACGCAACAATTTGTTCTGAAGAACTAAATTGTTATTCGTTTTTCTTGTCGGCTTAACTTAACATGGCACAGAGAAAGAGGAAGAAACACAGAATGGCAGGGAATGAGAAGCGAATGAATCCTGCAGATTCTGCTGGTACTGATGGTGCAATAGAAGGTCAAAGTCTAGCGAAAAATTCGACAAACATGACATCCCATGCTACACGATTTGCAAAAAAAGACAAACAGAAACAAATATCTGCCACCAAACAAGTAGAGACAACCCTAGTTCTTGCAACACCTACCACAGTACTACCAGCTGCACGACGTACTCATGCGTCAACTGAGCTAGTAGCACGTTCCCAAGCTCCCTTGCCACCTGAAACTACTTCCCAAGCACTCTTGACACAAGACGAGTTGGCAATATTAGATGAACCTTGTGAGCTTCAACAACAAGAAGGTAGTTGCTGGAGTCAAGTTACAGTTGCATGCTTCTTTATATGTAGTCTCACAGTTTGATGTACACTAACACTTCCTATGTTTGTTGTTGGACTAGCACCTAGGCGCAAGAGGAAACAAACATCAGGGATAATGCTCGATAGGTTAACTAAATCTAGAGGAGGAAGAATGGAAATCCGTTTTGAGGCAGGTTTAAAAAGGCCACGTGATGCTACAGAGTCAGCCAAGTTTGTATCAGAGGCAGCGGTTGCTGTTAGGTGTCATGTACGTATCCTCCCAACATGGATTTAATACAGGAATGACAAAGACGAAACCCAGTTCAACATCTTCCTCGACCATTTATCTGTAAGTATGGTTATGTATGGAAACTAGTAATATCGTCTTGCTCTGTCCAATACTTTCTAGGTTGCTGATAATGAGACTCCCATAATTTTCAACAGATGAGGTTCAAGTTGGATAGCCAAGATGATGCAACCAGACAAGCTTGCACCCATGTTTTCAAGTCTGCTCTGCGACAGTATCGGTATAACTTGAGGAAAACTCACTTTGAAGGCAAGGCTAATAGTGAACTTGCCCAAACATCTCCAGTGGAAAATATATCTAATGAAGACTGGAGAGGCCTCGTTAAACACTGGTCCGATCCGAAGTATCAGGTACATTATATATATATGTCATCAGATCACATGTTGAAGTCCTATTTACGCATGTGCCACACAAATCTATCTTCTTGTAGGTGAACTGTTCAAAGAACAAGGCCAACAGTACGAAAGTGAAATTCCAACAGACGACAAGATCTCGTAGCTATATTGCACACTGCGAGGCTCTTGTAATTAGCTGCTGTTTCACTCTTTTCGTTGTACCATATTATCAGATCTATATTGACTTGTTCCAAATGCAGAGGAAAGCCCGCAAGGACCAAAAAGTACCTGAACCAAATGCTGTGGAAATCTTCAAGGACTGTCACACCAGCAAGAAGAAGGGCATGACTACACGAGTCAAAGCCGTTGTTGTAAGTCCTTAATCCTCATGCCTTTTAACTACTACTTACTCTAACTTGTGCCTTGAACTGCATGGTTTGGAGCCAATGTCTATTACTCTTTTCAATTTCATACACAATTGTCTTAGCGTATCATTGCACCTTACAAGGTTTAAAAGAGAGGAGTGATGTTCCTATTGATCTTGACCCGTAATCTAGTTCCGTGCTGGACTTGCCCACACAACGTTACAATTGCCTGTTTGTCTGTTCTCAGTTGTTTTGTGATATGAATGACATCATACTATGCTTACCGTATTATAAACTTCGTCTCTTTATCCTTAGCCCTCAATACAATGTGAAGAAATAGACAATACATTAGCGATGGTACATGGTCATATGTTTGGAACCTGGTTTTATTATGTACTTTGCAAGAAAATACAACTAATATTTTACATGGGTTCACCAGAATAAGTTCTGTATATAGACCAAAGCTATTTTGTTTGGTTTTGCTGCCTCCTTAATATCTTCTGTTCTGGTACTACTAATGTAAAACCTCAACTTTTCAGCGAGCTATGGAAAAAATGGTGGAACCGCCACCTTCTGAAGGTGGCAAGGCAACTATAACCACAATGTTAGCTCTTGCTGCAGTGGGTCAGTACCTGTCCACTAATAGTGCCAAAAGCACGTTCCTGCGTAATACTGGGTTGGTTGTTAAGGCAATATCGTCCAAACTGCCTCATGATCAAGATATGCAAGCTCAAAGCAATGTTGTATCTGCGCTCCAGACACAAGTCCATTCCCTAACAGAGACCCTTTGTGAAACAAGGAGAATCATTGCTCAATGTCGTCAAGATATGCATGGTTTTGAAACCAGACTATCAGATATTTGCTATGTTGTTCAGGAGCCTAGGGGAAATGAAGGTGAGGGTTATGGTGCTCCATCGGACAATACAACATGAAAACGTAACAGTCAGGTCAAATGAACTGAGCTTCTGAACTTCTGGTGGTGCATTTATCTCGTAGACTATTAAGTTTTATGCCAACCTTCCTTTTGTTATATAGTTGTAATTTGTTTTGGTGCGATACAAAATTTATTCTTAACATGCAGCCACCGCCTGAAGAAAACAGCAAGCCATTTTTGTATAGTGTAGGGTGTTCCCTATATTTGCACTGGTGGCGATCTTTGATGCCGAGTGGATGTAATCTGTGCAATCGCCTTAATAGCCTAGCATTAGTTTCGGCCTTATTTATTTCCTAGTCTTCTTTTTCCCTGGTTTGCTAGTGGCCGCAACTACCATGGGCCATATACGGGCCGTAGGATCCATGGGTCTCCTACGGGACGTCGATAAATGGGCCTGTAATCGGTGGGCCTCGGGCCGTCGGATAAATGGGTCTACATGGGCCATAATCGGGCGTAATTGGTATCGGCCCAGCACGGTAACAGGCCGTTAACAGGCCGTAGGACAGCAAAGGCTTAATTCTGTCACAGGTATAACGGGTCGTTAATGGGCCAGAATATAGGACGGGCTGGAAACAGCGCAACGGGTTAACAGGCCAGAAACAGGCCGACTCTTGCCATGGGCCGAATTTGGCCCATTAGTGGAACAGGCCAGTAACGGGCCAACTCTTGCCATGGGCCGAATTTGGCCCATTAGGGGAACAGGCCAGTAACGGGCCAAAAGTAATCGAGGGCCGAAAAGGAGCCCAAGAACGTATGGGCCATCAATAAGCCGAAAGCTAACACGGGCTGGAAATGGCCCATGTAAATCACGGGCCGTTAACGGGTATAAAGAAAATTACTGTTCATTATGGGCTAGAGTCACCATGGGCCTTTACCTCGGCTGGCCTATTATGGCACATGAAAATCTTTTGGGCCTTTACCTGGGCCGGCCCATTATGGCCCGCAAAATCTTGTGGGCCTTTAGTTGGGCCAGCCCACTATGGTCCACAAAATCTCGTGGGCCTTTAGCTGGGCCGGCCCATTATGGTCCGCAAAATCTTGTGGGCCTTTAGTTGGGCCGGCCCATTTAAACTTGTTGGGCCGTGCCACGTGTCGAGGTATCATAGGCGCCTTCTGTCCAGTGAGTGGATGACATCTGTCCCGACGATGAGCCGACACGTATTTCCTCTAGCCAATGATGATTTTACACGTGGAAAATCCCCATTGGTCGGGGCTGTTAACGGGTTATCGGATCCAAAACCCGACCCGATAGCTTAACGGCATTCCGTTACGGTGGATGCCACGTGTCGGTCACCCTTGACGAAAGCACTTCTATGACCCGCGATTTATCGTCATGGAAGTGGACACTTCCGTGATGATAATTTTGGTAATGTCATGGAACACTTCTACGACAGCATAGGTATGACTATCTTGATTCTGTCATAAATTTGTCATGGATGTACATGCATGACAAAAAAGTGACCTACTGTGACAAACACGTATCATCACGCAAGTGTATTTTTTTTGTAGTGACGACAACGGGCCGAATAAAGGCCTTCCCATAAAGGCAAATGTGGTTGCACTGGGAAAACTCGATTTAGTGGCACCATGAACCGATCAACGATATGTTCAAGTTGAGTTATTATCAGGTTTAACTCAAAGTAAAACTAACTGGTGTCATGATATGCCATGAAAATGTAACCTTACAATATGCAGCACATATCATCGGAAATAAATGGGTCAACCACATCATGTACTAACCATAATCATCAACAACTCATACCCCTTCTCTGGTTATTATTATTCAGCAAACTTAACCATGATGTTAATGATAACCCACAAGTATAGGGGATCGCAACAGTTTTCGGGGGTAGAGTATTCCACCCAAATTTATTGATTCGAGAGAAGGGGAGCCAATGAATATTCTCAAATATTAATAGTTGAGTTGTCAATTCAACTGCACCTGAAAGACTTAATATCTGCAGCAAAGTATTTAGTAGCAAAATTAATATGGAAGTAATGCTAACGGTGGAAAAAGTAATAGTATTGGTTCTATAGTCATTGTCACAGTGGCAATGGAAAAGTAACTAAGCAAAGATCAATATGTGAAAATCTCGTAGGCAATGGATCAGTGAGGGATAATTATGTTGGATGCGATTCCTCATGCAACAGTTATAACATAGGGTGACACAGAATTAGCTCCAGTTCATCAATGTAATGTAGGCATGTATTCCAAATATATTCATACGTGCTTACGGAAAAGAACTTGCATGATATTTTTTGTCCGACCCTCCCATGGGAGCGGGGTCCTATTGGAAACTAAGGGATATTAAGGCCTCCTTTTAATAGAGTACCAAAATAGAGCATTAACACTTAGTGAATACATGAACTCCTCAAACTAGAGTCATCACCGGGAGTGGTCCCGATTATTGTCACTTCGGGGTTACCGGATCATAACACATAGTAGGTGACTATTGACATGCAAAATAGGATCAAGAACTCATATATATTCATGGAAACATAATTGGTTCAGATCTGAAATCATGGCACTCGGGCCCTAGTGACAAGCATTAAGCATAGCAAATCATAGCAACATCAATCTCAGAACATAGTGGATACTAGGGATCAAACTCTTACAAAACTAACTCGATTACATGATAAATCTTATCCAACCCATCATCGTCTAGAAAGCCTACGATGGAATTACTCATGCACGGCGGTGAGCATCATGAAATTGGTGATGGAGGAACGTTGATGATGATGATGGCGACGAATTTCCCTCTCCGGAGCCCGAAACGGACTCCAGATCAACCTTCCCGAGAGAGATTAGGGCTTGGCGGCGGCTTCGTATCTTAAAACACGATGAATCCTTCTCTCTGATTTTGTTCTCCCTGAACATGAATATATAGAGTTGGAGTTGAGGTCGGTGGAGCCTCAGGGGGCCCACGAGCCAGGGGGACTTGCCTCCACCCTCATGGACAGGGTGTGGGCCCCTGACATTGATTCTTTCGTTAGTATTTTTTATATATTCCAGAAATATTCTCTGTGAATGTTCATGTCATTCTGAGAACTTTTGTTTCTGCACGAATATAACACCATGGCAATTCTGCTGAAAACAGCGTCAGTCCGGGTTAGTTCCATTCAAATCATGCAAGTTAGAGTCCAAAACAAGGTCAAGAGTGTTCGGAAAAGTAGATACGATGCAGAGGTATCAACTCCCCCAAGCTTAAACCTTTGCTTGTCCTCAAGCAATTCATTTGACAAACTGAAAGTGATAAAGAAAAACTTTTACAAACTCTGTTTGATCTTGTTGTTGCAAATATGTAAAGTCAGCATTCAAGTTTTCAGCAATGTTTATGAACTAACCATATACACAATAACATTTAGGTCTCATGTTTACTCATATCAATGGCATAATCAACTAGCGAGCAATAATAGTAAATCTCGGATGCCAACACTTTCTCAAAACAATCATAATATGATATAACAAGATGGTATCTCGTTAGCCCTTTCTGAGACCGCAAAACATAAATACAAAGCACCTATGAAGATCAAGAACTGACTAAACATTGTAATTCATGGTAAAAGAGATCCATTCATAGTCATACTCAATGTAAACTAATAGTAATGCATGCAAATGATAGCGGTGCTCTCCAACCGGTGCTTTTTAATAAGAGGATGATGACTCAGCATAAAATTAAATAGATAGGCCCTTCTCAGAGGGAAGCAGGGACTTGTAGAGGTGTCAGAGCTCGATTTTGAAATAGAGATGAATAATATTTTGAGTGGTATACTTTCATTGTCAACATAACAATCGAGAGATCTCGATATCTTCCATGCTACACACATTATAGGCGGTTCCCAAACAGAATGGTAAAGTTTATACTCCCCCTACCACCAACAAACATTAGTCCATGGCTTGTCCAAAACAACGGGTGCCTCCAACTAACAACAATCCCGGGGGAGTTTTGTTTGCAATTATTTTAATTTAATCATGGGACTGGGAATCCCAGTTACGAGCCATTTTCTCGTGCATGAGGAGCGGAGTCCACTCCTCATGAGAATAACCCGCCTAGCATGGAAGATATAGACAACCCTAGTTGATACATGAGCTATTCGAGCATAGAAAACAGAATTTAATTTGAAGGTTTAGAGTTTGGCACATAAAAATTTACTTGGAACGGTAGGTAGATACCGCATATAGGAAGGTATGGTGGACTCATATGGAATAACTTTTGGGGTTTATGGAAGTGGATGAACAAGCAGTATTCCCGCTTAGTACAAGTGATGACTAGAAAGAGACTGGGAAGCGACCATCTAGAGAGCGACAACAGTCATGAACATGCATTAAAATTAATCAACACTGAGTGCAAGCATGAGTAGGATATAATTCACCATGAACATAAATATCATGGAGGATATGTTGATTTTGTTTCAACTACATGCGTTAACATGTGCCAAGTCAAGCCACTCGAATCATTCAAAGGAGGATACCACCCTATCATACCACATCACAACCATTTTAATAGCATGTTGGCGCACAAGGTAAACCATTATAAACTCCTAGCTAATTAAGAATGGCATGAGCAACTATAATCTCTAATTGTCATTGCAAACATGTTTCATTCATAATAGGCTGAATCAGGAACGATGAACTAATCATATTTACAAAAACAAGATAGGTCGAGTTCATACCAGCTTCTCTCATCTCAATCAGTTCATCATATATCGTCATTATTGCCTTTCACTTGCACGACCTGAATGGTGCGGATAATAATAATAGTGCATGTGCATTGGACTAAGCTGGAATCTGAAAGCATTTAATACAAGGGAGAAGACAAGGTAATATGGGCTCTTTGTCAAATCAACAATAATGCATATGAGAGCCACTGAACATTTTCATCATGCTCTTCTCCTATCGACCCCCAAAGAAAAGAAAAGAAAAGAAAAGAAAAGAAAAGAAAAAGGAAAGAAACTATTTACATAGGAAAGCTCCCAACAAGCAAAAGAAGAACAAGAAATCTTTTTGGGTTTTCTTTTAGTTAATACTACTATAAGCATGGAAAGTAAACTAGCTAAAAGCTACAACTAATATTTTTTGTTTTTCTTAAGGTTTTTCAAACACACAAGAAGAAGGCTTAAAAAGAAAATAAACTAGCATGGATGATACAATGAAAAAGTATGAGCACCGACAATTAGCATGTGTGTGTGAACATGAATGTAATGTCGGTGAGGAATACATACTCCCCCAAGATTAGGCTTTTGGCCTAAGTTGGTCTATGGCTAGGGCTGGCCTGGTGGATATGCAAAGTTGTAGCTGGGGTCGTACTGAGATGCATCAGCTACTGCCTGACGAGCTGCAGCTTGGAGGTGAGCTGCCTCCGTCCTTCTCTCGTACTCGTTCGCCTCCTCCCGGGTTATAACATATCTCCTTTTTTCCCGAAAGTCAAAGAAAGTAGGAGCAGGGAGAGCAACATGGACGGTGCGCCGTCTGTCAAAGATTAGTTGGTACTGGAGGAATTTTTCATTCCTCTCAACAAGCTGATGGCGAACCATAGCATTATAATCTAGATAAGCAGGAGGTAACTCAATATCATTTCCACGTATTGGTATATCAAGATAGTTAGCTACACGGGTTGCATAAATTCCACTAAACAAATCTCCACTTATACTGTTGTGATGCAACCTACGTGCAACAATAGCCCCCAAGTTATATTGTTTATCACCTAATACCGCACTCTTGAGGACACTAAGATCTGGAACGCACATGTGACAAGCCTCATATTTCCCGTTAATGCATCTACCAATGAAGAGAGAAAAATAATGTATGGAAGGGAAATGAATGCTCCCTATGTTAGCTTGTGTGATTTCCCTAGATTCCCCGACAGTAATACTGGCAAGAAAGTCTTTATATTCAGATTTGCGAGGTTTGACTAACATTGCCACAGTGCGGGGATTTACAAGCAGTATAAAAATCTTCTAGGTCCATGGTATATGATTTATCATATAGATCAAATAAAACAGTGCGAGAATTGCGTGAGGATGTAAATTTAAACCTTCTCACAAATGAATCAGTTAGATAGAGGTATTGCCGGCACTTATCTGAAAATGAAGCTCTCAAGATCGGTGTTACGCACATACGCCTCAAATTCATCCTTGATGCCTGCTTGGACCATGAACTCCTCTGACGGCCATTCACAAGGCCGCACTTGAGCTTCCCTTGGTAGTTCATGGTCCGGCTCATGTATCGTGAGCCTTGGGCCTTGCTTCCTTGAGGAACCACCTTGATACATTTTCCTAAACATATTTCTTCCTCTGAAAAATTTCTGAATTTTTTAGTTACTCAAAATAAAAGTGAACCAAACTCAACAAGATTGATAGCAACTACTCCTACAAGTGCCTAGAGGACATATCATGCATTAAAACTACTTTTGACCACATAAATTTGACATGCAAGCTCAAGAACAGGGTCACCTAAGCAGCAAAAATTTGCAATAAATAAAGCACTAGAACAAAAACTAATTGGACCATTGGAGGTGTCACATACCGAAGAACAATCCCCCAAAGCAGTTTTGTGAATGGAGCTTTGAGCAAGGAGATCAAAAATGGCAGCAAGATGAGCTAGAACTCGGGTTTGAGCTGGTGGATGATTTTTCTGGAGGAAGATAGAGTGTGTGGGTGCAAGAATAAGTGGAGGGGGCCCACGTGGGGTCCATGAGGCAGGGGGGCGTGCCCTGGACCCTCGTGGCCAGGTGGTGAGGCCCCCTAGTGTGTTCTCAATGCCAATAATTCTTAAATATTCTCAAAAATCATATAAAATTTTCAAGGCATTTGGAGAACTTTTATTTTCAGGGTATTTTTTTATTGCTAGGATAATTCAGAAAACAGACAGAAAATACTATTTTTGCTTTATTTAATCTAAATAATAGAAAGTAAATAGAGGGTACAGAGAGTTCTGCTTTCTAACTTCATCCATCTCATGCTCATCAAAAGGAATCCACTAACAAGGTTGATCAAGTCTTGTTAACAAACTCTTTTTGAATCACATGAAACCGGAGAATTTTCGAATAACACTAGGTTACCTCAACGGGGATATGCACATCCCCAACAATAAGATATCATATTTCTTCTAGACAGTAGGAAGAGGGAATTCAAAACCTCCAATAGTAATCGTTGGAATTTTTCCAATAGAATTGATAATGTGGACTTGAGGTTGTTTCCTCGGAAAGTGTACCGTATGCTCATTACCATTAACATGAAAAGTGACATTGCCTTTGTTGCAATCAGTAACAGTCCCTGCAGTATTCAAAAAGGGTCTACCAAGGATAATCGACATACTATCGTCCTTGGGAATATCAAGGATAACAAAGTCTGTTAAAATAGTAACGTTTGCAACCACAACAGGGACATCCTCACAAATACCGACGGGTATAGCAGTTGATTTATCACCCATTTGCAAAGAAATCTCAGTAGGTGTCAACTTATTCAAATCAAGTCCACGAAATAAAGAGAGAGGCATAACACTAACGCCGGCTCCAAGATCACATAAGGCAGTTTTAACATAGTTTCTTTTAATGGAGCATGGTATAGTTGGTACTCCGGGATCTCCTAGTTTGTTTGGTATTCCACCTTTAAAAGTATAATTAGCAAGCATGGTGGAAATTTTAGCTTTCGGTATCTTTGTTTTATTTGTAACAATATCTTTCATGTACTTAGCATAAGGATTCATTTTAAGCATACCAGTCAAACGCGTACGCAAAAAGATAGGTCTAATCATTTCAGAAAAGCGCTGAAAATCCTCATCATCCTTTTTCTTGGATGGTTTTGGAGGAAAAGGCATGGGTTTCTGAACCCATGGTTCTCTTTCTTTACCGTGCTTCCTAGCAACAAAGTCTCTCTTTTCATAACGTTGATTCTTTGATTGTGGGTTATCAAGATCAACAATCTCTACATCATTGTTATTGCTAGGTTGAGCATCAACATGAACATCACCATTAATATTATCACTAGGTTCATGTTCATTACCAGATTGTGTTTCAGCATCATAAATAGAAATATCTTTGGGATTCTCAAGTGTGTCAACAACAGGTTCACTAGAAGCATGCAAAGTCCTATCATTTTTCTTTTTCTTCTTTTTAGAAGAACTAGGTGCATCAACATTAGTTCTCTGAGAATCTTGCTCAATTCTCTTGGGGTGGCCCTCAGGATACAAAGGTTCCTGAGTCATTTTACCCCCTCTAGTCACAACTCTAACAACATTATCATTTTTCTTATTATTTAATTCATTGAGCAAATCATTCTGAGCTTTAAGTACTTATTCTACTTGAGTGGTAACCATAGAAGCATGTTTACTAATAAGTTTAAGTTCACCTTTAACTCTAGATATATAATCACTCAAGTGTTCAATCATATAAGCATTGTGTTTCAATTGTCTACCAACATAAGCATTGAAGTCTTCTTGTTTAACCATAAAATTATAAAACTCATCCAAGCATTAGCTAGCAAATTTAGTAGGTGGGACTTCACCCTTATCAAATCAATAGACAGAATTTACCTTTACTACCTGTGTCGGGTTATCAAGACCATGTATTGCTTCAATAGGTTGTAAATTCTTAACATCTTCAGCTTTAATACCTTTTTCTTTCATAGATTTCTTTGCCTCTTGCATATCTTCAGGACTGAGAAATAGAATACCCCTTTTCTTTGAAGTTGGCTTAGGAGTTGGTTCAGGAAGTGTCCAATCATTTTCATTACTCAACATATTATTCAATAGAAATTCAGCTTGCTAACAGTTCTTTCCCTAAAAACACAACCAACACAACTATCCAGGTGGTCTCTGGAAGCATCAGTTAGTCCATTATAAAAGATATCAAGTATTTTATTTTTCTTGAGAGGATAATCAGACAAAGCATTAAGTAATCGGAGAAGCCTCCCCCAAGCTTGTTTCTTAAGGCAACTTGTTTCTTATGAGCGGGGAAATATTTAGCATAGAAGTAATAAATCATATCCTGGGGACTACGCACATAACCAGGATCAAGAGAATTAAACCATGTTTTAGCATCACCCTTTAATGAGAACGGGAATAACTTAAGGATAAAGTAATAGTGAGTTTTCTCATCATTAGTGAACATGGTAGCTATATCATTTAATTTAGTAAGATGTGCCACGATAGTTTCAGATTCATAGCCATAAAAAGGATTAGATTCAACCAAAGTAATTAACTCAGGATCGACAGAGAAATCATAATCCTTATCAAAGATACAGATAGGTGAAGTAGCAAAAGCAGGGTCATGCTTCATTCTAGCATTCAAGTATTTTTTTCCAGCTTAGCTAACAATTTCTTAAGATCATATCTATCATGGCAAGCTAAAAAGTCTCTAGCAATTTCTTCATCCATAACATAACCCTCGGGCACAACAGGCAATTCATATCTAGGGGGAGAATCTTCATCATCACTTTCATCAATATTATCAGTTTCAATAATTTCATTCTCTCTAACCCTAGCAAGTTGTTCATCAAGAAATTCACCTAGCGGCATAGAATTATCAAGCATAGAAGTAGTTTCATCATAAGAATCATGCAAAGTAGAAGTGGCATCATCGATAACATGCGACATATCAGAATGAATAGCATGAGTAGGTGTCGCAAGTTTACTCATAACAGAAGGTGAATCAAGTGTATAGCTAGATGGCAGTTCCTTACCTCCCCTCGTAGTTGAGGGATAAATCTTGGTCCTTTCATATTTAAAGTTCTTCATAGTGATCAACTGATATACATCCCAAGTGACTCAAAGAATAGAGCTATGCTCCCCGGCAACGGAGCCAAAAAATAGTCTTGATAACCCACAAGTATAGGGGATCGCAATAGTTTTCGAGGGTAGAGTATTCAACCCAAATTTATTGATTCGATACAAGGGGAGCCAAAGAATATTCTCAACTATTAACAGTTGAGTTGTCAATTCAACCGCACCTGAAAGACTTAATATCTGCAGGAAAGTATTTAGTAGCAAAAGTAATATGGAAGTAACGACAACGGTGGCAAAAGTAATAGTATTGGTTCTGTAGTGATTGTAATAGTGGCAACAGAAAAGTAACTAAGCAAAGATCAATATGTGAAAAGCTCGTAGGCAATGGATTAGTGATGGATAATTATGTCGGATACAATTCCTCATGCAACAGTTATAACATAGGGTGACATAGAACTAGCTCCAGTTCATCAATGTAATGTAGGCATGTATTCCGAATATAGTCATACATGCTTATGGAAAAGAACATGAATGACATCTTTTGTCCTACCCTCCCGTGGCAGCGGGGTCCTATTGGAAACTAAGGGATATTAAGGCCTCCTTTTAATAGAGTACCAGAACAAAGCATTAACACTTAGTTAATACATGAACTCCTCAAACTATAGTCATCACCGGGAGTGGTCCCGATTATTGTTACTTCGGGGTTATCGGATCATAATACATAGTAGGTGACTATTGACTTGCAAAATAGGATCAAGAACTCACATATATTCATGGAAACATAATAGGTTCATATCTGAAATCATGGCAGTCGGGCCCTAGTGACAAGCATTCAGCATAGCGAAGTCATAGCAACATCAATCTCAGAACATAGTGGATACTAGGGATCAAACCCTAACAACACTAACTCGATTGCCTGATAAGTCTCATCCAAACCATCACCGTCCAACAAGCCTACAATGGAATTACTCACCCACGGTGGTGATCATCATGAAATTGGTGATGGAGGAAGGTTGATGATGACGATGGCGATGGATTCCCCTCTCTGGAGCCCCGAACGGACTCCAGATCAGCCCTCCCGAGAGAGATTAGGGCTTGGCAGCGGCTCCGTATCGTAAAACGCAATGAATACTTCTCTCTGATTTTTTCACCCCGAACGTGAATATATAGAGTTGGAGTTGAGGTCGGTGGAGCCTCAGGGGGCCCACGAGACAGGGGGGCGCGCCCCCACCCTCGTGGACAGGGTGTGGGCCCCCTGACGTTGATTCTTTTGCCATTATTTTTTATATATTCCAAAAATATTCTCTGTGAAGTTTCAAGTCATTCCGAGAATTTTTTTTCTGCACAAAAATAACACCATGGCAATTCTGCTGAAAACAACGTCCGTTCGGGTTAGTTCCATTCAAATCATGCAAGTTAGAGTCCAAAACAAGGTCAAATGTATTTGGAAAAGTAGATACGATGGAGACATATCATTAACTTAATAGAATTCATTTTCTCACTTAAGAAAACATTAACCAAACTAACCTTTTTCCATAGTCATTTTATTTCTACACAACCAAATATTACTTCTACTGACTTAAACTAACTTAGTTACTTTCAAACTACTGTAAACTAGACAAGCTTTCAACAGAATAAATATTCATTGAAGTGATTAAAATGCATGAACTAAATCATTTATTCAAGTTGGAAAATCACAAATATTGCAATGGCACCATGAAAATGTTGTTGTGGCTTGCCTTGGTGCAGATGAGGTTCACACTCCTCCTAGTGATCGTCAAGACAAGCTTCACCTTCTGAAAATATTTAAAAACAGAGAAATAAAATATCAAGAAATACTCTGAAAATCACCAAAGAATCTAGGCACCAGAGATTAAAATCTCATTTTTGGTGAGCTGCTAGATCTTTTTACTAAGAACACAATGCAAAAAGAATCACTTCATTTGGACTTATGGTTAAAGAGTTGTGGCTGTTTGAAGTTCTCTGGATAATTTGAATTGATTTTAACTAAAAACAGAAACTGGGAGGGGGTGACGTCGAAGACATAAACCCGCAGGGCGCCACCACTCATACCGCTTCGGGTGCGGCCTGTGTGGCTGACAACGGGCCCTAGTGGTCAGGTGCGAGGGGGAGAGATAGAAACAGAGCACGGCGAGGCTTCGCCGGAGCTGACGTCGGCGAGGAGGGCTCCTTGGATAGATCCTGAGGGATAGAATGTGAGAGGAGATCAAGGCACACCTGCCCGTACCCGTAGAATAGCTAGGGGTGGTCGGACGACGTCGGAACAAGCTTCTCCAGCGGCGGCAGAGAGCAGAGGTCGCTAGAGTTGGAGATGACAGCGATGAGAGGCTGCACCAGGGGCTCCAACTGGGTTGGACGACACCAGTGAAGCACTACGGAGGCTCAGGAAGAGTGGCTCGAGCTTGGGAGGGGCTGGAACGGTGGGGGCAAACCGCGGGGACGCCGGCGAGCTTGAGCTCTTGGACGGCGACCTGAGGTCTGCTTGTCCGGGCTGCGGCTTTCTACTGCGTTGTGGAGCATGTGTGGTGAGTTGGTGATGCTCGAGGAGGCGGGGGAGGGCTGTATTTATAGGCAAGCGAGGTGAGGGGATCGAGCTCCGCCTAAGGGCTTCTGGACACGACGCTCAGCGACAAACAACGTCAGTGAGAGGGGAAGAAGGCGACGCAGTTCACGCGGGCACTGTGGGAGGGTGGAGACAAGCACAGGAATGGGGGTGGCGACGAGCATGGTGGCGTGGTGCACTATTTGGTTGGCCGGGTCGCGCCCGTGCTTGCTTTGGCGAGCACCGACATCGGCGAGCGCTGAGAGGGAGTTAAGTGGGTCCAGACGACGATGGTGGCGAGGTTTGGCAAGGTGCGCAGCTGGGGAAGCGGGCACACGATGAACAGAGCGCTCGGAGGCGTCCAGAGCGCGTCGACTAGCACATTGGCATCATGCACATGCGTGGTCACCGCGCGAACTCTGGCATAGAGCCCTGGATTGCCATAAATTCATGTCTGGCATGTAGTCCTTAGTGGTTTGGGTCGTTCCAATGCTTTGAGTCGAGCCCAGGTGCTGTAAGTGAGTGTTTTACTTCCTGGTAAGTTTCTGGGCAGTAACTTTGGGAGTTAACTATGGTCAAACTAGTAAGAGTTGACGGCTGATCTTTGGGGTTTAGCAATCACTTAGGAAGGTAGTGATGCTCAACAAAATTCAGCAGCATTGGATCAACAAAATTCAGCAGCTGTAGAAACTGGTTTTTCTGACCAGAACAGAAAAGATTTTCTATAGCAAAAATATTCCAAAAAGTGATGTTATATTTTTGCTCAGGAAGGTTCCCTAGGGTTCAGATAATATTTGGGAATTTTCTCAGATTTTTGTGGGCAAGAAAAATAGGGGTTTCTTTGGAGCACATGTTGCTGATTAGGGTTTTAGAGGAGGAAATGAATATTTTTCATTTAAGAAAAATATTCCTAAGATTATTTTGGGATTAACCACAGAAGAAATGATGGTTTGGGGAGAGGCGAGCAACTTGGGTGAAAATCAAGGTTATGCCCAAGTGTTTAAGTCCAACTGAAATGATTCAAAAACCCAAATTCAAATAAAAGGCAAATAAAAATCAGAAAAGAAGAGGGGGCAAAAACCAGGCTGTCACAAAGCAACAGTACCAGCGACCCTAGCACCTCCGAAGCCAGGGATGGCAACAGAAGGCAATGATGTAACAAACACAAGCGTCAGAATAAAAAATGAAGAAACTGAAGATACAACAGTTAATGCCAGATACAGTGGCTCTAAGCCCGGTCAACGGAAGAAGCCATTCAAAGGAAATAAGGACGGGCCATCTAATTTGGAGAAAATACTCGACCGACCTTGCCATATTCACGACACCCCCGACAAGCCTGCCAATCATTCCAACAGAAACTGTTGGGTCTTTAGACAGGCCGATAAGTTAAATACTGAACATGAGGGGAAAGGGTCGCCAAGCGAGGACGATGATTAGCCCCGCCCACCGAACACTGGGGGACAGAAGAAATTTCCCCCTGAGGTGAAAACAGTGAATATGATATATGTCACACATATCCCCAAGAGGGAGCACAAGCACGCACTAAGGGACGTCTAGGCCGTAGAGCCCGTCGCCCCCAAATTCAACCCATGTCGGCTTGCCCGATCACCTTCGATCGCAGGGACCACCGGACGAGTATCTGTCATGGAGGTTCGGCAACACTGGTCCTCAATCCAATCATTGATGGATACCATCTCACCTGAGTCCTTATGGACTAACGGTAGCAGTCTTAACCTGATCTATCAAGACACTTTCCGTAAAATGGGTATTGACCCGTCAAATCAAGCCCAGTAACACCACCTTTAAAGGAGTGATACCCGACGTAGAGGCTCGCTACACGGGTTCATTAACATTGTAAATAGTCATCGGTTCACTGGATAACTTCCGAAGCGAAGACTTGATCTTCGACATTGTCCCCTTTTGCAGTGGTTATCACGCACTGCTCGGACGAACCGACTTCGCCCGTTTCAATGAAGTCCCGCACTACGCTTACTTAAAACTCAAAATGGCTAGACTGCATGGTGTTAACATAGTCAATGGAAACATGGAGCGCTCCCTCCGTATGGAGGAGCACACCGCGACCCTCACAGCCGAAGTGCAGAGTAGCCTCATCAAGCTGAACACTTCATCGACCATTGATGTCTAGTACACAACCTTCTTCTTGTAGACGTAGTTGGGCCTCCAAGTGTAGAGGTTTGTCGGTCAGTAGCAAATTTCCCTCAAGTGGATGACCTAAGGTTTATCAATCCGTGGGAGGCGTAGGATGAAGATGGTCTCTCTCAAACAACCATGCAACCAAATAACAAAGAGTCTCTTGTGTCCCCAACACACCCAATACAATGCTAAATTGTATAGGTGCACTAGTTCGGCGATGAGATGGTGACAAAAGTGCAATATGGATGGTAGATAAAGGTTTTTGTAATTTGAAAATATAAAAACAGCAAGGTAACTAATGATAAAAGTGAGAAAAATGGTATTGCAATGCGTTGAAACAAGGCCTAGGGTTCATACTATCACTAGTGCAAGTTCTCTCAACAATAATAACATAATTGGATCATAAAACTATCCCTCAACATGCAAGAAAGAGTCACTCCAAAGTCACTAATAGCGGAGAACAAACGAAGAGATTATTGTAGGCTACGAAACCACCTCAAAGTTATTCTTTCTAATCGATCCATTCAAGAGTTCGTACTAGAATAAGACCTTAAGACACAAATCAACCAAAACTGTAATGTCACCTAGATACTCCAATGTCACCTCAAGTATCCGTGGGTATGATTATATGATATGCATCACACAATCTTAGATTCATCTATTCAACCGACACAAAGAACTTCAAAGAGTGCCCCAAAGTTTCCACCGAAGAGTCAAGACAAAAACGTGTGCCAACCCCTATGCATAAGTTCACGAGGTCATGATACTCGCAAGTTGATCACCAAAACATACATCAAGTGGATCACGTGATATCCCATTGTCACCACAGATAAGCACATGCAAGACATACATCAAGTGTTCTCAAATCCTTAAAGACTCAATCCGATAAGATAACTTCAAAGGGAAAACTCAATCCATTACAAGAGAGTAGAGGGGGAGAAACATCATAAGATACAACTATAATAGCAAAGCTCGCGATACATCAAGATCATCCCAAATCAAGAACACGAGAGAGAGAGAGATCAAACACATAGGTACTGGTACATACCTTCAGCCCCGAGGGTGAACTACTTCCTCCTCGTCATGGAGAGCACCGGGATGATGAAGATGGCCACCGGAGAGGGATTCCCCCCCTCCGGCAGGGTGCCGGAACGGATCTAGATTGGTTTTCGGTGGCTACGGAGGCTTCTGGCGGCGGAACTCCCGATGTAGGTTTCTTTCTCGAAGTTTTGGGTTATATAAGACGTGTTGGAGTCGGGAACAAGGCAGGGGGCGTCTCCGGGCTGTCCACGAGGCAGGGAGGCATGCCCAGGGGGTGGGTGCGCCCCCACCCTCGTGGGAAGCCCGGGACTCTTCTGGCCCAACTCTTTTACTCCATGTACTTCTTTTGGTCCAAAAATTAGTTCCGTGAAGTTTCAGGTCAATTGGACTCTGTTTTGTTTTCCTTTTCCGTGATACTCAAAAACAAGGAAAAAACAGAAACTGGCACTAGGCTCTAGGTTGATAGGTTAGTCCCAAAAATCATATAAAATAGCATATAAATGCATATAAAATATCCAAGGTGGATAGTATAATAGCATGGAACAATAAAAAATTATAGATACATTGGAGACGTATCAAGCATCCCCAAGCTTAATTCCTGCTCGTCCTCGAGTAGGTAAATGGTAAAAACATAATTTTTGATGTGGAATGCTACCTAACATATTTATCCATGTAATTCTCTTTATTGTGGCAATAATATTCACATCCATAAGATTCAAGACAAAAGTTTAGTATTGACATAAAAATAATAATACTTCAAGCATACTAACTAAGCAATTATGTTTTCTCAAAATAACATGGCCAAAGAAAGTTATCCCTACAAAATCATATAGTCTGGCTATGCTCTATCTTCACCACACAAAATATTTAAATCATGCACAACCCCGATGACAAGCCAAGCAATTGTTTCATACTTTTGATGTTCTCAAACTTTTTCAATCTTCACGCAATATATGAGCGTGAGCCATGGATATAGAACTATAGGAGGAATAGAATGGTGGTTGTGGAGAAGAAAAAAAGGAGAAGGTAGTCTCACATCAACTATGCGTATCAACGGGCTATGGAGAATCCCATTAATAGATATCAGTGTGAGTGAGTAGGGATTGCCATGCAACGGATGCACTAGAGCTATAAGTGTATGAAAGCTCAATAAAATAAACTAAGTGGGTGTGCATCCAACTCTCTTGCTCACGAAGACCTAGGGCATTTTGAGGAAGCCCATCATTGGAATATACAAGCCAAGTTTTATAATGAAAGATTCCCACTAGTATATGAAAGTGACAACATAGGAGACTCTCTATCATGAAGATCATGGTGCTACTTTGAAGCACAAGTGCGGTAAAAGGATAGTAGCATTGCCCCTTCTCTATTTTTCTCTCATCTTTTTGGGCCTTCTCTTTTTTATGGCCTCTTTTTTTCTTTTATTTTTTTTATTTTTTGTCCGAAGTCTCATCCCGACTTGTGGGGGTATCACAGTCTCCATCATTCTTTCCTCACATGGGACAATGCTCTAATAATGATGATCATCACAATTTTATTTACTTACATCTCGAGAATTACAACTCAATACTTAGAACAAAATATGACTCTATATGAATGTCTCCGGCGGTGTACCGGGATGTGCAATGACTCATGAGTGAAATGTATGAAAGAATTATGAACAGTGGCTTTGCCACAAATACGATGTCAACTACATGATCATGCAAAGCAATATGACAATGATGAAGCGTGTCATAATAAAAGGAACAATGGAAAGTTGCATGGCAATATATCTCGGAATGGCTATGGAAATGCCATAATAGGTAGGTACGGTGGCTGTTTTGAGGAAGGTATATGGTGGGTGAGGGAGTCCTGGATTAGGGGGTCTTCGGACAGCAGGACTATATCCTTTGGCCGGACTGTTGGACTATGAAGATACAAGTTGAAGACTTCGTCCCGTGTCCGGATGGGACTCTACTTGGCGTGGAAGGCAAGCTAGGCAATACGGATAATCTATATCTCCTCCTTTGTAACCGACCTTGTGTAACCCTAACCCCCCTTCGCTGTCTATATAAACCGGAGGGTTTTAGTCCGTAGGACAACATACAATCATACCATAGGCTAGCTTCTAGGGTTTATCCTCTCTGATCTCATGGTAGATCAACTCTTGTACTACTCATATTATCAATAACAATCAAGCAGAACGTAGGGTATTACCTCCATCAAGAGGGCCCGAACCTGGGTAAACATCGTGTCCCCTGCCTCCTGTTACCATCCGCCTTAGACGCACAGTTCGGGACCCCCTACCCGATATCCGCCGGTTTTGACACCGACATTGGTGCTTTCATTGAGAGTTCCACTGTGCCGTCACCATAAGGCTCGATGGCTCCTTCGATCATCGGCAACGATGCGGTCCAGGGTGAGGTCTTCCTCCCCGGACAGATCTTCGTATTCGGCGGCTTCGAACTGCGGGCCAATTCGCTTGGCCATCTGGAGCAGATCGAGAGCTACGCCCCTGTCCATCAGGTCAGATTTGGAAACTTGAACTACACGGCCGACATCCGCGGAGACTTGATCTTCGACGGATTCGAGCCCATGTCGGACACGCCGCACACTCGCGACAAGCATGACGTAACTCTGCCGTCGGATAATGTTCGGGAGATCGCATCCGCAACTACTCCGGCCTTTAATTCGGAGCAAGTCGCACCATCCGAGAGTGGAGGGATGGACCCCGCCATGGAGGCTGCACTCTCTGTGGCAATAGAGACGGATACTGACTTCACCCCTTACGAGAGCTGTGTTGCCAAACCACTGGATTCATCTCCGGCCACGGGCTTCGAGCCGCTCACCTCCGCGGATATCTTTCAGCACTCACCTTTTGGAGATGTGCTAAATTTATTAAGGTCTCTCTCCCTGTCAGGAGAACCTTGGCCGACGGACGATGAAGAAATTCGCTGCCCACCCACCACCCACTTAGTAGCCACTATCGATGACTTAACCGACATGCTTGACTTCGACTCCGAAGACATCGAAGGTATGGACGACGATACAGGAGACGAACTGGAACCACCGCCCACAGGGCGACGGACCACCACCTCATTACATGACGTATACATGGTGGATACACCCAGAGAGGGCAATGGCGAAGAGACAGCGGAGGATGCACCCTCCAAGCAACCCAAGCGCCGACGTCAGCGGCGCCGCTCTAAGTCCCGCCATAGCAAAAACAGCGATAACAGTGCAAGAGGAAATAATAGCCCACTCGACTCTGGAAGAAATGCCAACTGCGCCACCCCGGTGGCAGAGCACGATCAAGATGCAAACTGCAAACATAGTACGGATCTGATGTCCGAACACGATGACGCCAAGGATAAACCTCATCAAACCCCGTCGGGGGACAAAAACAGTCCGGACGAAGATGCACACATCATCCCGGAGACGCACCTGGAGCAAGAGAACCTCCGCAGAAGGCTTATTGCCACAGCGAGGAGCCTGAAGAAACATAAGCAAAGGCTTAAGGCCGCACAAGATATGCTCAACAGCAGGTGGAACAAAGTAACAAAGTATGGTGGAAGTTACCACACAAATAGCTATCCAAAGCGCAAGCTATTACCGGAATTTGACGATGAGGCCTTAGAGCCCACATAGCCGAAGAACGATATGGCTAGCCGGCCGGATCCACCACCTTGTGAGCACGATAGAGCGACTAACAAGGTCGCGCATAAGTCAACACACGATCTACGTGAGAACTTATGCCAAAAATCCGGCGCGACCAGATCCATCTACGGATCTAGGAAGCGCGCATTGGTACAAAAACAAAACCGAATACTACAACCGTCCGAACACCATGGCACATCCCAATATAGGGGTGCCGCACACCCCCTATGTTTCACTGATGAGGTGCTGGATCACGAATTCCCAAAGGGATTCAAACCGGTGAACATAGAGGCGTATGACGGGACCACAGACCCTGGAGTCTGGATAGAGGACTTTATCCTCCATATTCATATGGCTCGTGGAGACGATCCCCATGCCATCAAATACTTGCCCCTCAAGCTCAAAGGGCCAGCTCGGCACTGGCTGAAAAGCCTCCCCGAAAACTCAATTGGAAGTTGGGAGGAGCTCGAGGACGCTTTTCGGGCTAATTTTCAAGGGACTTATGTCCGACCTCCGGATGCAGACGATTTAAGTCATATAATCGAACAGTCCAAAGAGTCCGCCCGAAAGCTTTGGAATAGGTTCCTCACCAAGAAGAACCAAATCGTCGACTGTCCGGACGCCGAAGCCTTAGCAGCTTTCAAACACAGCGTCCGAGACGAATGGCTCGCCAAACACCTTGGCCAAGAAAAACCGAGAAAAATGGCAGCCCTAACAAGCCTCATGACCCGCTTTTGTGCGGGCGAGGACAGCTGGTTGGCCCGTAGCAGCACTAGCGACCCAAGCACATCCGAAGTTAGGGATGGCAATGGCAAACCACGACGCAACAAAAACAAGCGTCGAAATAAGGAAGGTAGCCCAAATAACACGGCGGTAAACGCCGGATTCAGGGGCTCCCGACCAGGTCAGCCAAAAAAGCCTTTCAGAGGCAGCAGAGAAGGACAATCTGGCCTAAACAAAATTCTTGACAAACTCTGTAAGATTCATGGCACCCAAGACAAACCTGCAAATCATACCCACAGAGAATGTTGGGTCTTCAAGTAGGTCGATAAGCTAAACGCCGAACACAAAGGGGAAGAGACACCAAGCGAAGACGAGGATGAACCTCGCCAGCAAAGCACCGGAGGACAGAAAAAGTTCCCACCAGAGGTTAAAACAGTAAACGCGATCCATGTGACAAAGAGGAGAAGCAAGAATGCACTTCGATGCACACAAGCCATAGAGCCCCGACACCCCTAGGTTCAACCCCTGGTTGGCCTGCCCGATCACTTTTGATCGTACAGATCACGATACAAATATCCGGCGCAAAGGACTGGTGGCCTTGGTGTTAGACCCAATCATAAATGGGTACCATTTCACACGAGTCCTCATGGACGGCGACAGTGATCTAAACCTGATATATCAGGACACAGTCCGCAAAATGGGGATAGACTCGACACAAATAAGCCATAGTAATACTACCTTCAAGGGAGTAATACCAGGTCAAGAGGCCCGCTGTACGGGCTCTCTACTACTAGAGGTGGTATTTGGTTCTCCTGATAACTTCCAAAGCGAAAGGCTAACTTTTCACATCGCTCCATTCCGAAGTGATTATCAAGCACTACTCGAAAGGGCGGCTTTCACTCGTTTTAACGCAATACCGCTTTATGCTTTTCTCAAGCTCAAAATGCCCGGTCCACGTGGCATCATCTCAGTTAGCAGAAATACCAAACGTTTTTTATGTACGGAAGAGGATGCGGCGGCTCTAATAGCCGCAAACTAGACGACCTCACCAACCAAAAAAAATGGCAGGTCGTCAAGACCACGGACACGGTTAGACGAGTCCGGCATCCCATCACATATACATAACATGGGTTTGATGATCAAACCCTCATAAACGATACCAGGGGCTTCCCGCATGTATTCAGGGCCAGCCCGGCTCAACTTGGTTTCTCTTGAATTTTGATAGTTCATTTATAGCAACCAATTCTTCTTTTTGGCACAGCAACTTTCACCTAAGTTCTTTCCTTTTACAGATGACAATCATGCTACACCCATCCAGGACACGGCACAACGGAGACACAGGCGTAGACGTGCAGCAGGGACCCACCCAAAGGTTTCTTTTTAGATTAAGACCCTGCATAAACCTTTTTTACTGTCTCTTGTTGCTCACATCCTCCGGATACTCCACACAACCGAGAAGGATGCCGGTGTTATTGGCATGTGGCCACGCCAGGATATTGCACGTACCTGGACACATGGGGTTTCTTGTCAAGGGCATTGTTTAGCCCGGTATATGTTATAAAGACCGAACACCTTAGGGAGTGTTCGGCGTCACGAGTTTGGCCCTATTTGCATCAGCTCCGAATCATGTCTTTGGTCAAATGTTGGGTTTGCCCGGCTCCCATGTTTTGGTACCTTACGTTCCGTTATATCGGCTAAGGTAGCACTGGGAGAACTACTGCGATTGTGCCCTGGCTCATCCGGACGAGCACCTCAGTAGAGAAAGCCAAAAACTGACTGTCATGATATAGCGAGAGACTGGTCGACCACTCGATGACTCAGTGGAATCTTTGGGATTCCTCCGCATTAACTAAGGGTCGTTTCCCGGTCATGTACGTACGCGCCCCGTATTCGGACGAGCGCAGAAGTACCAGGGGCTATATAGTAGCCCCACTGTCAAACTCCTATGGCTAAGTGAAACTGTTAAAGCAATATAGTCTGATTGCCTCATTCGCTGCGCTATCACCACCTTAACGGACAAAGACGTTGGATCAAGTGTGGATATGCATTTTTTGCGAACACCCCCGCATTATATGCGTGGGGGCGGAAGCCGACGACTGCAAACTTTCAGGTTATATACATATATACATAAACGGCCGCAGAGGAGGCATCATAGTACTTTTGGGCAAAAGTATAAATACAACCTTCATAATTCAATAAAACATTGTTTTTACAATGGGAATACATGTCACTAGAACATAATATTCTTCGAGCATTGAGCCTCTATTGAACGAGCGCCTTCAAGGACTTCTTCAAAATAGTGCTTGGCAGCCACTCGGCTCACGGCCGAACCCTGTGTCGCAACAGTGGTGGCCTCCATCTCCACCCAGTATGTCTTGACATGGGCAAAGGCCATCCGCGCACCCTCTATGCACGCCGATCTCTTTACAGCATTGATGCATGGCACAGCACCAAGGAATTGCTGCACTAAACTAAAGTAGCTATTCGGCCTTGGCCCTCCCGGCCACAGATGATCTACAACGGACCTCATGGCAAGTCCGGACAACCTATGGAGCTCGGCCCACTCGGCCATTTGCTGATTCAACATCAACGGACAGACTGGAGCATGAAACTGTGACCAAAACAGTTTTTCCACTTCGTGATCTTTCTGATCCTTGAAATACTCGGCCGCATCAGCAGCACTTGTAGCCAAATCCACGTAGGCATCCGCAGAACTCCATAGCTGGTCCAGAGGTGCATACTTCAGATCTCCGAACTTAGTCCGCAGCAAGAAGGGCTTCCCAGACATGATATCTGCAGCTTGATTCAGCTCCTCCTTCGTCGCTCTGATTTTGGAGCGGGCTTCCTTGGCAGCCACCAGGGCCTTGTCCAGGTCCGTTGCCTTCGCCCGGTTTTCTTCTTCAAGAAGCTGGTAACAGTCAGCGACATCTTGTAACCCTACAACCATCTTGGCTATTTTTCCCTTGCTCTTGCAATGTGCGGCCTGTTCAGCCCTTAACTCTTCAGCCGCCTTTAGAGTGGCCGCATTGCTACTCCTCGCTTGCTCCTTAGCTCGGGCAAGCTCCGCCCGAAGGGTCTCCATGGTGGCAGCTCCATATGCAATCACAACATATTAAAGATACTGGCATGACGCTCCTCTTACTATGTGTTGATCACCAGAAAAATCACTTACCCTGTGCCTCGTCAAGCCGCTTGTTGACAAGCACGATGTCGGCATCTGCCGCATCCAGTTGCCGCTTTATCTCAGCAAACCCGTCAGTCCGGCTAGCCACCGGAGCTTTAGCCACCTGCACATCAAGGCGGTCTGGTTATTACCTGGGACTATGATCCTCTATTTGCCGCCATTTTCGATGACAACCAGAGTCTCAGGGGCTACTCTCTACATAGGGCAAACCTAACATGTGTGGCACTATCAAAAACATATACTTTTTCACGTACATCGAAGCCTTTCAGCAGACTCATAAAAGCTTCATGCAAACCGCTTTCAGCGGATGAAATCCTTTAATTACCATACCCATCAGCGTACGGTGCGCTTCCGAGATGGCCGCTTGCCCCAGAAGATCCTTTAGCGCGTCCGACCCCATACTGTACGGACCCTTGCTGCCGCTCTCCTTACGAGCCGGATACTGGGGATCCCGGGTAGCCAAAGGGTAGTCCTCTGGCCTTGGTCGATCCGGAGATACCCTTCGCGACAACACTTCAAGGTCACCCGCTTCATGAGGCGGGGTTCCAGGGGGAGGCGTCTCGCTCTCCATCATCTCCGGAAGAAGATCCCCCGAAGACGAACTCTGTCGAGATGGGCTATGATCCGGACTGCAATTTATAAGCATTGGTTATCGTCTTCGAAAGTAAGGTAGGATATTTCCACTATTAAGTACTTTTCGACTACTTACAGCTCGTAGAGGGCTGATCCCCGCGCGGACATTGTGCGGCAAGAATACCTTCCGAGGCAGGACCCTCTGATGAAGACTTCTTCTCCCGTTTGGAAACCTTAGTTTCCGGATCTTCGGAGGTAGTCCTCTTCCTTCCCCGGGGAGCGAGAATGTTAGATTCTTCCCTTTGGTTGCCCTCCCTCGTGGAGGCGCTCATCCCCCCGATTGGAATGAGTAGCGAGTGAGGCCCGCTTTCGCCCTCTCTACTCCCCCCATCATCTTCCTTTGAGGGCACTGGATAAGGCGCCAGCTCAAGCATCTTGTCCAGTACCGGATTGTCCAAGCCCTCAGGAAGGGGGGCCGAACACCTGATCATCATCGCCTTTGTTATCCAGTCCTGGTCAAAGAGCGGCTCTTTAAAATGATGCCATGATAAATAAAAGGACAGCAGGTTCGGCACATGATTACTTACTTGGGCAGCGGGGCGGTTGCAGCTCAGGCCCACGTCCTCGGTGGTGTCCGGACACTCTATTTGGGGTTCGAAGAACGATTTGTACATCTCTTTGTGCGTCATGCCGAGGAAATGTTGAATAGCTCGCGGTCCTTCCGGGTTGAATTCCCACATGCGGAGGGGCCGGTGTTTGCAAGGCTGGACTCGACGAACTAGCATAACTTGCACTACCATAACCAGATTGAAATGTCTCTCAAAGAGATCTCGGATACGGCTTTGCAGTATTGGCACGTCCTTGCCTGGACCCCAGCTCAGCCCCCTGCTGATCGATGACATCAGTTGTGGTGGTGGGGGGGGGGGCGAGCGAAAGGTGGGGGAAGCTACCCACTTGGCACTTCGTGGAGTTGTGATGTAGAACCACTCCCGCTGCCACAATCCGGACACCTCTGGGAAGGAACCCTCAGGCCATGGAGCGTCAGCGATCTTTCTTATTAAAGCGCCTCTGCATGCTGCGTGCTGCCCCTCGATCATATTCGGCTTCACATCAAAGGTCTTGAGCCACAGGCCGAAGTGAGGGGTAATGCGGAGGAAGGCCTCACATACGACAATAAATGACGAGATATGGAGAAGGGAATCCGGGGCCAGATCGTGAAAATCTAGCCCATAATAGAACATAAGACCCCTAACAAAGGGATCCAGAGCAAGGCCTAGTCCTCGGAGGAAGTGGGACACGAACACGACGCTCGGGCAGGCAGCCGATGCGAAATTTCGGCGGTCAGATATCTAGCCTCTCTCAACTTCTTGATGTCCTCCTCTGTGACAGAGGAAGGGATCCACCGACATTGAAGGTTGGATCCAGACATAGTTGAAGGTCCGAAGCACCTGACCTGAGCTTTGGGTGTTAGAACTCGAGGTGGGGGAAGGATTCGATTGAGCACGGGAGGGAAAAAAGAAAAAGCCCTGTCCCCTTTATAAAGAGGGTGAATATCAAGCGTCCTCCTCGTGGCCGTTTGGGACTTGCCTAAGATCTAGGAGTCCTACCAACAGGCACGGTTGGGTTACCCACGTCTGTATTGATGAGAATCCCATGATAAGGGGGACACGATCTCTGCTTCGACAAGACATGTCAAGAAAACCGCCTCGCATTATGCACGGAGCTGACTGAGAAAAACGGTTCGAATAATGACCAGGCCATGGCATGATGTCATGCTGTCAAATCGTGTCAGCAGATTAGATTTGTGGAAATATTATTCTCTCTACAGTGGTATGTGGAACTTATTTTGTAGGGCCAGACACTATCCTTGTATTCAAAACTCTTCCATGATGTATGCGGAGGAGGAACCCGCCTTGCAATGCCGAACACAACACTGCGCGCTGGACTCATCGTCATTGAAGCCTGGTTCAGGGGCTACTGAGGGAGTCTTGGATTATGGCGTCTCCGGAGATCCGGACTATATCCTTTGGCCGGACTGTTGGACTATGAAGATACAAGATTGAAGACTTCGTCCCGTGTCCGGATGGGACTCTACTTGGCGTGGAAGGCAAGCTAGGCAATATGGATATGTATATCTTCTCCTTTGTAACCGACCTTGTGTAACCCTAGCCCCCCTCCGGTGTCTATATAAACCGGAGGGTTTTAGTCCGTAGTACAACATACAATCATACCATAGGCTAGCTTCTAGGGTTTAGCCTATCTGATCTCGTGGTAGATCAACTCTTGTACTACTCATTTTATCAAGAACAATCAAGCAGGACTTAGGATATTACCTCCATCAAGAGGGCCTGAACCTGGGTAAACATCATGTCCCCTGCCTCCTGTTACCATCCGCCTTAGACGCACAGTTCGGGACCCCCTACCCGAGATCCGCCGGTTTTGACACCGACAGTGGGTGTATGATACCGGTCAAAGGTGTGCGGTATTAGAGTTTCTAGCAACAGTGGAAGGGTGAGAGTGTGTATAATCCATGGACTCAACATTAGTCATAAAGAACTCACATACTTATTGCAAAAATCTATTAGTTATCGAAACAAAGTACTACACGCATGCTCCTAGGGGGATAGATTGGTAGGAAAATACCATCGCTCATCCCCGACTGCCACTCATAAGGAAGACAATCAAAAAATAAATCATGCTCCGACTTCATCACATAACGGTTCACCACACGTGCATGCTACGGGAATCACAAACTTTAACACAAGTATCTTGCAAATTAACAACTAATCAACTAGCATGACTCTAATATCACCAACTTCATATCTCAAAACAATCATCAAGTATCAAACTTCTCATAGTATTCAATGCACTTTATATGAAAGTTTTATTATATCCCTCTTGGATGCCTATCATATTAGGACTAATTTCATAACCAAAGAAAATTACCATGTTGTTCTAAAAGACTCTCAAAATAATATAAGTGAAGCATGAGAGTTCATCTATTTCTTCAAAATAAAACCACTGCCGTTCTCTAAAAGGATATAAGTGAAGCACTAGAGCAAATGACAAACTACTCCGAAAGATATAAGCGAAGCACAATGAGTAGTTGAATAATTATGTAACTACGTAAAGACTCTCTAACATTTAATAATTTCAGATCTTTGTATTTTATTCAAATAGCAAGCAAAACAAAATAAAATAAAATGACGCTCCAAGCAAAACACATATCATGTGGTGAATAAAAATATAGCTCCAAGTAAAGTTACCGATGAACGAAGACGAAAGAGGGGATGCCTTCTGGGGCATCCCCAAGCTTAGGCTCTTGGTTGTCCTTGAATATTACCTTGGCGTGCCTTGGGCATCCCCAATCTTAGGCTCTTTCCGCTCCTTATTCCATAGTCCATCGAATCTTTACCCAAAACTTGAAAACTTCACAACGCAAAACTTAACAGAAAACTCGTAAGCTCCGTTAGTATAAGAAAATAAATCACCACTTCAAGGTACTTGTTGGTGTAAAAACCGGCGGATCTCGGGTAGCGGGTCCAGAACTGTGTGTCTTGGATCGATGGTAACAGGAGGCAGGGGACACGAAGTTTTACCCAGGTTCAGGCCCTCTTGAGGGAGGTAAAACCCTACGTCCTGCTTGATTAATATTGATGATATGGGTAGTACAAGAGTAGATCTACCACGAGATCAAGGAGGCTACACCCTAGAAGCTAGCCTATGGTATGATTGTTGTATATGGAGTTGTATATTCTATCGACTAGCCTGGCCCTGGTTTATATAATGCACCAGAAGCCTAGGTTAACAAGAGTCCTAGCCGAATACGCCGGTGGGGAGAAGTCCTTGTCTTGATCGCCAAGTCTTGTGGAATCTTCCTTGTATGCGGCAGTTGTCCGAACTGGCCCATGAGTATACGGCCACGGGGGTCCTCGGCCCAATCTATCAGATCGGGAGATGACATGGTGAGTACCCCCTAGTCCAGGACACCGTTAGTAGCCCCCTGAACTGGTCTTCAAGTTAGGGACGCTCCTCGATTCTTCCGAACTGTTCTTCATCTTCGGTCGACGGTCTTGAAAACTGGTTCAACAAATCTTCTCATCTTCGATCTTGAGGATCGCCGAAATGAATTCGACAAGTTTATACATCGGGTATCCGAGGAGCCCCTTTAAGTTTCCGGCCTTTATCAATGCCTTGTTATTTTTATGCCACACCTTGGGTTTGAAGTTGTTCCCGGGAGGCAGTGTCCTCTTGCGTCCGAGCTCTAACGCCAGACTGCATTCGAGGTATCTTTTGCGGCCGAGCACCAATGCCGGACCGCTTCCGAGCTCCAACGCCGGAATGTATCCGAGCTCCAACGCCGGACTATGTCCAAGCTACAACGCCGGACTATATATGTGGTGTCATATCACCTTGGTTCAAAAAAGTTGAAGGAGTTTAGCCGAGCTTAATGCCAGAAATGCCCTCTATGGAGCCAGCCACTAGTGCCCCAGCTTTATGCCGGGCTGCTTCCGAGGTGGTGCACCACCCCGAATGTGGGCCGATTTTTGTGAATATTTTTTATTTGTGCAATTTATTCTCTGTCGAGATATATAGCCAGTATCCCTCAAGGTGTGTATCGGTCTAAAACCCGAGATGGACCTGAAGGATGACATAAGACCGCTGATCCCAGTAGCCGCTGAGACTCAGGTTGATTTGCAAAATCGGCCTGAGGATCAAGTCCAAGCTCGGCAGAATACTTCGGGACACTAAAAGCGGCGTGCTCAGTCCTCGAGACTTAGGTTGGGTGCGGTCGACCAACCTGAGGATCAAAATCTCCTCGGAAACTATATTGCACATAAAATTTTCTGCATTGGACAAGCAATGCAGTAGCCCCCGAGACACTGGTCGGGTGGCAACACCAAATCAGGGGATCAATGTGCCCCTTTAATATTTGTAAATAATAAGCCTGAAGCCCAGTAGCCCCCGAGCCTTAATGCGGGCACGGGTGGCCGAATTAAGGATCAATACCCATAGTAAAATCACAAATTATGTGTAATGACTCTATGTATCCAAGTACTTTACGTCATTAATGCTCAGATCCGCATTGTACAAAACTTTGTTGACCGACCATCGGCTTCCACCTCCTCGGCCAGTAGCCGAGGAGTGTTTGTCCTACTTTATAAAGCCTTTATGAGGGCAAAGATTTACAAAAAACAAGGCAATCTGGCCATACGGTTTTATAAACAAAGGTACGCAGAGAGTTATATTACTGTTTAACAGAGGAAATGTCTTCCAAAGAAAATAGTCCCGCTATCGGTTCCTTTCTTTGGGTGGTCATTGTAAGCATGATCATTAAACCTCAGCTATAATGTAAGAGCAAAATATTGAGGATTTAGTTTGGCAGGCCAGTTAATAGCCCCCGGTAGTGTTTGGCGACAGTCGGGGTCAAGCCGTAAACACTTCGGCCAATGTTATGAACGACCCATCATTTAACATAGTCATCGGATCGCTGACCAGTTTACGCTTATTGTAAAAGTCAGTTTTCGGCTTTCTCCACTGAGGTGCTTAACCATGTGAGCTGGAAGCACAATCGCAGTGGTTCTCCCTTTGCACACCTAGCCGAACAAAACGGAACGTAGGAAGCAAGTGCAGGAGCCGGGCAACCCAACTATTGACCGAAGACACAATTCGAAACCGATGCATATATAGCAATATCTGAGAATGTTTTTGCCGAATCCCTAAAGGTGTCTGGAGTTGCACTACGAGACTAATGCTGGAAAAGCACAAATAGTTTAAAAGTGCCAAAAAGCTTGGAAAACCAAGAAACGTCAGTAAAAACATGACGTCCGAACAATATCAAGTGTTCGGTGCCAATCCAAAAGTTGGTCTTAGAAAAAAGAAGTGCTTCTGTCGTGCTTTAACATGATACATCCTATTTCAAGACTTCGAGCGGGTCAGCCTACGGCTTCAACCTCCTATCCCGAGGGCGGAGTACTTCTCATCAGGCCAGTTTATCAATCTAAACTCTAGTGGCTTTGAGAGAGAAATTAGGCTCCCCGGCTAGTGACCGCACACTCATGTCGAAAAAGGAGTGATAAATAATAATAATAAAACTTTGCAATGACTAAGAAGAAGAACACTTATTATAAAACGGCTCAAATAAACTTAAGAGCCCCCAAGTGACTTGGGTAGAAGAATGATTGCATGTACCGAAGTACTTATATCATATCTATGTTCAACCGAACTTTAAACGCGTCTTAACCGACCGTCGGCTTCTCCCTCTTCGGTCAAGGACCGAAAAGTGTTATGTACTCCATCTGTCGAGAATATCGACGGTGTTTCCAATAACCAGGCAATCAGGCCATAAGGCTGTAACAGACAAAGCGCGCTCAGGAAACTTATGCTATATTACCGCGAAGTGTAAGAAGCATCTTCGAAGAAAATAGTACCCCCACCGATACCTTTCTTCGGTGCTCATTGTTATTATGAGACTTGTGCAATATATTTTTTGTACTCATGAGTTCCGTTGTGTGCCGACCATCATTGAAAACTATAAGAGTGCTAGCTTTCGGCTTCATCCAGTCTGAGGTCTGGCTCGGGTGACCCGATCGTGACAATCGCAGAGGTGCTCCCTTTACTCCCTAGCCGAACAATCGGGAACGTAGGGGTAAACACAGGAGCGAGGCAACCCAGCTTGCAAATCGCTTAAGTCAATATGGTGCATATTGTGGCATAATACACGAACAAGGAACGAAGCCGTACAAGTATAATCATATGCAAGAGGAAAAGCTTCATAAAGGAAGCCCACAAATGAATTGGGTCCTTGAATTTGTGTGTCACAAACAAAGTTTGGACAAGGAAAATTTTTTACAAGCAACTTTTTTCCAAAAAAGTATAATGCTTGGTCGAACCGAACACAAGTTAGAAATTAAAGCTTTGAGCATGAAAGCGACTTAGCTGGTTAATGTGTTCGGTATTGATGACGCGGTCCGAGCTTGATGCGGGGCAAGGTTCCATCCCGCAAGCCGGTCCCGAGGTGGCGGAGCGGAGAGCTCGACACGACGAAGTGGTGACATTGCATGGTCAATGCAGACCGGCAGAGTGACGCCGAAGTCCCCGGATCATTTTCCTGTGCACAAAAAATAGTGCAAACCGGAGATAATAGTAATAATGATAATTAAAAAAATGTTGCATAATAAATAATTTATGCAAAGTGAGTAATAAAAGAAATATGGCCTGGCACCGAAGTCAATGTCGATGCAGGGCGTCGGCGTGATGCGGTAAAGGCGTGGCAAAGCCTGAATTTGCAGGTCGGTCCGAGCTCCGAGTGCGGCGTTCGCCGGACTATGTACAGAAACTGACCGAACCACCATGCGACTGTCGTTAATGCGGCCACCATTTGATAGACCTGTGTACATATGACGGACAAACCAGAGTAATAATTCCTTGGGAAAAATGAACCCGAACAAGCAAAAAAATATTGGGATTAATAGCACCTGGTTTATTTGTTGTAGCAATCCGAAGGAAGGTGATTCCCAAAATTGGGACTCGATCCGCACACCCATTACCGGAGTAGGTTGATGAAGAGATGGCGAAGCCTCGATGTCAGCCGATGAGTCAAAGTAGGTCGGCGTGATGGACACCAGCTTGAAGAAGCAATAGTGCGGCCCTGCCGATGCAGGTCGTGACGTGGTCGATGCCGGCTTGATGAAGCGACCGTGCGGCTATGCCGGTATGCCCGCTCCGTGTAATCCATGGGGCGGCAATGTTGGTGATGATTTATCCTTCGCGATGCCGGACTCTTGTTCGGCTTGCCGAGATGATGATCCGAAGAAGTTGAGCTCGGCTCAACAAAGTGACGCCGTGTCTAGCGCAGGTCGGCAGCCGTGGAGTAATATTGCCGGACTGGTTTGACACCAGCATGATGTTCAAGATCATGTTCAAAAGATCTTAAAGTTAGTGGGATGTGTTCGGGAACAAAACACAATACCCCATACAAAACTTCCTTCAAAAGGGATGTCCGAAATCCCGTTCATAAAAAAGATGAACTCGGGTCGGATTCGTTTTTTCGCAAAAAATAGATCCGAAAAGTGATGCACTAATCGGAAGGTTCCCGGAGTTTGGACGGTCGGATCGAGCTGAAATTTTGAGAGGTGGTAGATATAGGAATTCCGCAGCCGATCAACAGTTGGATCTTCCAAAGGACGTCCGAGCTAGAAGCTGGACACCACGCCCTAAACTCATCCAAATCGCATCCAGATTTGACAGGGCTCCGGTATATCGTAGATTGCCAGAGATTCCTCCATCGGAACTCGACGAAATTTTCCAGGGTTGTTATAGACCCAATTCCGCACAATTCCACCAAAGAGATCGTCAAAGAGATACTCGAGGAGGTGGTGGCGACAGATACGAGTTCACTGTCCAAAAAGAACAGCATGGTCGCTTGAGGGCAATGTTGACGTTGAGCCCCCGAGCTCCATAGATAATTCCTCCGTGATCTTGATAGAGATCGGAGTTGATGTTTGATGAAGGCCCTCGTCCGAACATGGTGATCCGAACACGGGGCGCAATTCTTGGTCGAACCAAGGTGACCAGTCGAACTGGTGACGAAGACGCCGAAGTCGCAGTTGATCTGCAGGCGAGCCATCGATCCTTTTGTCGATCACACAGCGGAACTCTCAATGAAAGCACCAATGTCGGTGTCAAAACCGGCGGATCTCGGGTAGGGGGTCCCGAACTGTGCGTCTTGGATCGATGGTAACAGGAGGCAGGGGACACGAAGTTTTACCCAGGTTCGGGCCCTCTTGAGGGAGGTAAAACCCTACGTCTTGCTTTATTAATATTGATGATATGGGTAGTACAAGAGTAGATCTACCACGAGATCAAGGAGGCTAAACCCTAGAAGCTAGCCTATGGTATGATTGTTGTATATGGAGTTGTATATTCTATCGACTAGCCTGGCCCTGGTTTATATAATGCACCAGAGGCCTAGGTTAACAAGAGTCCTAGCCGAATACGCCGGTGGGGAGAAGTCCTTGTCTTGATCGCCAAGTCTTGTGGAATCTTCTTTGTATGCGGCAGTTGTCTGAACTGGCCCATTGAGTATACGGCCACGGGGGTCCTCGGCCCAATCTATCAGATCGGGAGACGACGTGGTGAGTACCCCCTAGTCCAGGACACCGTCAGTACTGTAATGAACTCATTCTTTATTTATAATTGTGTTAAACCTACCGTATTCCAAATTTGCTATGGTTTATAAACTCCACTACTAGCCATAGATTCATCAAAATAAGCAAACAACACAATGAAAACAAAATCTGTCAAAAACAGAACAGTATGTAGTAATCTGGATCAAACGTATACTTCTGGAACCCCAAAAATTCTAAAATAAATTTCTGGACGTGAGGAATTTATCTATTAATCATCTGCAAAAAAATTAACTAAATATCACTCTCCAGTAAAACATAGCAGCAAATCACGTGACCGCTAAAGTTTCTGTTTTTTACAACAAGATCGCAAAGACTTTCCCCCAAGTCTTCCCAAAGGTTCTACTTGGAACAAACACTAATTAAAAGCATAAAACCACATCTAAACAGAGGCTATATGAATTATTTATAACTAAAAAGAAATAAATAAAATTGGGTTGCCTCCCAACAAGCGCTATCGTTTAACGCCCCTAACTAGGCATGATGATTTCAATGATGCTCACATAAAAGATAAGGATTGAAATATAAAGAGAGCATCATGAATAATATGACTAGCACATTTAAGTCTAACCCACTTCCTATGCATAGGGATTTTTGAGCAAACAACTTATGAGAACAATAATCAACTAGCATAGGAAGGCAAACCAAGCATAACTTTAAAACTTTAAGCACATAGAGAGGAAACTTGATATTATTGCAATTCCTATAAGCATATGTTCCTACCTCATAATAATTTTCAGTAGCATCATGAATGAATTCAACAACATAACTATCACATAAACCATTCTTTTCATGATCTAAAAGCATAGAAAATTTACTACTCTCCCCATAAGCAAAATTCTTCTCATTCGGAATAGTGGGAGTATCGTAAGAAACTCGAATACTACAAATTGTTTCCATGTTAAAAGAGTAATATTCAGGAAAAGGGTAATCATAATCATGACAAGTTTTAATATAATCATCACTACTTTTTATAGCATATGTGTCGTCACAATAATCATCATAAGTAGCAACTTTGTTCTCATCATAATCAATTGAAACCTCTTCCAAGATAGTGGAATCATTACTAAATAAAGACATGACCTCTCCAAATCCACTTTCATAATTGTCACAATAAGATTCAACACCCTCCAAAATAGTGGGATCATTACTTCCTAAATTTGACACTCTTCCAAACCCACTTTCATCAATATAATCATCATAAATAGGAGGCATGCTATCATCATAATAAATTTGCTCATCAAAACTTGGGAGACAAAAATATCATCTTCATCAAACATAGCATCCCCAAGCTTGTGGATTTGCATGTCATTAGCATCATGGATATTCAAGGAATTCATACTAACAACATTGCAATCATGCTCATCATACAAAGATTTAGTGCCAAACATTCTAATGCATTCTTCTTCTAACACTTTGGCACAATTATCGGAATCCTTATTTTCATGAAAGGCATTAAAAAGATGAAGCATATGAGGTATTCTCAATTCCATTTTTAGTTTTCTTTTATAGACTAAACTAGTGATAAAACAAGAAACTAAAAGATTCAATTGCAAGATCTAAAGATATACCTTCAAGCACTAACCTCCCCGGCAACAGCGCCAGAAAAGAGCTTGATGTCTACTACACAACCTTGTTCTTGTAGACGTTGTTGGGCCTCCAAGTGCACAGGTTTGTAGGAAAGTAGAAAATTTCCCTCAAGTGGATGACCTAAGGTTTATCAATCCGTGGGAGGCGTATGATCAAGATGGTCTCTCTCAAACAACCCTGCAACCAAATAACAAAGAGTCTCTTGTGTCCCCAACACACCCAATACAATGGTAAATTGTATAGGTGCACTAGTTCGGCGAAGAGATGGTGATACAAGTGCAGTATGGATGGTAGACAAAGGTTTTTGTTATCTGAAAATATAAAAACAGCAAGGTAACTAATGATAAAAGTGAGCACAAACGGTATTGCAATGCGTTGAAACAAGGCCTAGGGTTCATACTATCACTAGTGCTAGTTCTCTCAACAATAATAACATAATTGGATCATATAACTATCCCTCAACATGCAACAAAGAGTCACTCCAAAGTCACTAATAGAGGAGAAGAAACGAAGAGATTATTGTCGGGTACAAAACCACCTCAAAGTTATTCTTTCTAATCGATCTATTCAAGAGTTCGTACTAGAAAAACACCTTAAGACACAAATCAACCAAAACCGTAATGTCACCTAGATACTCCAATGTCACCTCAAGTATCCGTGGGTATGATTATACTATATGCATCACACAATCTGAGATTCATCTATTCAACCAACACAAAGAACTTCAAAGAGTGCCCTAAAGTTTCTACCGGAGAGTCAAGACGAAAACGTGTGCCATCCCCTATGCATAAGTTCACGAGGTCACGGAACTCGCAAGTTGATCACCAAAACATACATCAAGTGGATCACATGATATCCCATTGTCACCACAGATAAGCACATGCAAGACATACATCAAGTGTTCTCAAATCCTTAAAGACTCAATACGATAAGATAACTTCAAAGGGAAAACTCAATCCATTACAAGAGAGTAGAGGGGGAGAAACATCATAGGATCCAACTGTAATAGCAAAGCTCGCGATACATCAAGATCGTGCCAAATCAAGAACACGAGAGAGAGAGAGAGAGATCAAACACATAGCTACTGGTACATACTCTCAGCCCCGAGGGTGAACTACTTCCTCCTCATCATGGAGAGCGCCGGGATGATGATGATGGCCACCAGAGAGGGATTCTCCCCTTCAGCAGGGTGCCGGAACGGGTCTAGATTGGTTTTCGGTGGCTACGGAGGCTTCCGGAGGCGGAACTCCTGATCTAGGTTTCTTTCTGGAAGCTTTGGGTTATATAAGAGGTGTTGGAGTCAGGAACAATGCAGGGGGTTCTCCGGGCTTTCCACGAGGCAGGGAGGCGCGCCCCCAGCCCTCATGGGCAGCCCCGGACTCTTCTGGCCCATCTCTGTTACTCTGTGTCCTTCTTCTGGTCCAAAAATAAGTCCCGTGAAGTTTCAGGTCAATTGGACTCCGTTTGGTTTTCCTTTTCTACGATACTCAAAAACAAGGAAAAACAGAAACTGGCACTGGGCTCTAGGTTAATAGGTTAGTCCCAAAAATCATATAAAATAGCATATAAAACATCGAAGGTGGATAATATAATACCATGGAACAATAAAAAATTATAGATACGTTGGGGACGTATCAGCCATCAAGACCCCAGACACTGCTAAACGAGTCTGGCCCACTCTGCAGAATGACAACTCGGTGATTCCAGAGCTAGACTAGCAGTTTGGCCTCCGCCGATCGCCCACACAATCGTGACATATGTACCGTGTGTGCATATTTGCACACTCAAAATACCTTGGGCAACGACGGAGGCACACTGCGGATAAGGTCTATAGTGCGGCTTGGCCATTTTTGGACCTTAACTTTTCTTCTTTGATCTTTTCTCCCTCATACTACATGTTCATTAAAACCTAGATACCCCACGGTTGTGCATGGGCTCTTTCCGAGCCCCTTTTCGTATAACCGACCGTCAACCGCTCCTCTCAAAGGATTTTCTACCAAGGAGAAATGGCGCAGATGTGAGGCAGGGCATCAATTGGATCTTCAAGACTATCCTTTCTTTTTAGGCCCTCTTTACAGCTTCCCCTTGTTTATAAATTTTTGGCATGTAAAATAGCCTTGATGTCTATGGCATTATCTGTAATAGCATGTTTTGAGTATCAATCAAATTATAATGGAAACAGTTTTTGGCCAACCCCTGTCCGGTATTGGTTTATTTCATAACCTGTATTCCCTCCTTGCTTCAGATTGCCATATATACTTTGGTCCGGCCTAAATGTCGGGGGCTCTATTCGGCCACGTATATGTTCAAAAGTACGAATACTTTTAGGGTATACTTCGGCATCCCGAATATTGCATTATATGCATCAGCTCCGAATCATGTATTTGGTCTACAGTTCGATTGCCCGGCTCATGTGATTACCACCTTATGTTCCGCTAGTTAGGCTAAGGTAGTAAAGGGAGAACTACTGTGATTGTGTTTCTGGTTCATCCGGTCAAACACCCCAGTAGAGAAAGCCGAAAACTGACTGTCGTGATAGGGCGAGAGTTGGTCGGCGATTCGGCGACTAACTACAAATCTTTTGTGATTTACTTCGTATTATATGAAGGGCTGGCCTTCGCCCAGTCATGCGATAAAGCGATCCTAGTTTGGAGGGCTGCATACGCACCAGGGGCTAGTCCTTAGCCCCACCGTCAAACTCCTATGGCTAAGTGAAAGTAATAAAGCCACATAGTCTAATTGCTTGGTTCACTGCGCAGACACCTCCTTTATGGACCAAGATGTTGGATCAAGTGTGATCGTGCGCTATATCGAACACCCCTGTAGCATCTACGTGGGGGCTGAAGCCGATGACTGGCTAACTTTCAGAATTGAAATGACCGCACAGGAGGAAAATAATTTCAGATAAAGGCATAAATATGTTACAAGCCTTGGTTCATAAAACAAAGTCTGGATAACCCTGATACAGTCACTCAAACATGACATCCTTTGAGCATTGGCCCTCTACTATTCGGGCACCCGCCAGGACATCGTCAAAGTACCTCTTTGGCTTGTGGTGGTCCTTGCCTTCGGGCGGGCCTTAGTTGCCACGACGGTGGCCTTCATCTTCTCCTAGTGCATCTTGACACGGGCAAAGGCCATCTGCGTACCCTCCATGCACGCTGAGCGCTTCATAGCTTCAACTTGAGGCAGCGCATCACCGAGTCGCCTCACCAAGACGAAGTAGCTGTAGGCCAAAGCCGGACTATGATGTCCTTCATGGCCAGGCTAAACATCCTATGCAGCTCCGATAGTTGCATCATCTGGTTGTTCAATAGCGCCGGACGCTCCTGTGCCAGGAACTGTGACCGGAAAAGCTTCTCTATCATGTGCCCCTACTGAGCTCGGAAGAACTACGTGGCGTCGGCAGCACTCCTCGGAAGATCCGCAAAGGCTTCTGGAGAACTCCACAGTTGAGTGATCAAGGCATATCTTTCACCCCCAAATATACTCTGCAAAAGAAAGGGCATAACAGCCGCTATCTGCTCGGCCTGCCGGATCTCTTCACGAGCACTCCGGGACTCGGTCTATGCCTCCTTGGCCTCATGGAGGGCTTTGGAGAGTTCGTCCTCTTGGGAGGTAGTCTTATCCTCCAAAGCCTCGCATTTGCCGATGGCGTCATTCAGCTCTTGCTCCAGTTCGTCCACCCTCTCTTCGTGCTGGCGGCTGGTGACCTGTTCGGTCTTTAATTCCACAGCTTCTTTGTTAGCGGCCGCTTTGCTTGCCTTCGCCTCCTCCTTGGCTTGAGCAAGGGCGCTCTTGAGGGTCTCGACCTCGGCCGCGCTACATGCACTCATAATTATAGCAGTACATGAGTTACACTCTGAATTTGCACATCACTTCAGATGTATGATCAAACTCTTTTCAACGTACACACATACCTTGCGCCTCATCGAACCGCTTGTTAATGCAGTCGATCTCATCATCAGCCAGCTTCAATTTCCAATTGAGTTCGAAAACTTCAGCATCCCAGGCGGTTTCCGCCAATAGGGAAGCCTGTTGTAAAATAGAAAAGTACGTCACCTCTTCCAAATACTATGTGATTCTCTGTTCGGCCTTTTTCAAAACCGAACAGAGTTTCAGGGGTTACTATCTATATACAGGTATATTTCCTTCACATGAAAAGCGTCTAGAGCATTACGTTGCATACCTCGAAGCCGGTTAGTAGGCTGGTGAAGGCTTGCCCGCTCTTGGTGGACTGAACCTTCTCAGCCACCACACCCATCAGGATACGGTGCTCCTCCGTGATGGAAGCACGTCGTAGTGCTTCCACCAGAGCATTCAGCGCCTCCAGATTAGTGGAGGTCACTGTCGGAGCTGATGTCCCCTTCCTTCAAAGGGGGCTTCTCACCCAATTCCGGAGCCGTATGGGTCTCCGGAATGGTGTCCGACTGGGGGTTGGACTGGTTAGGGCCCCCGCCATCGGTCGCCATGGGGATCGCACCCCCCATGTCTTCGGCAGCCTCGCCCACTCCTCCGCGGCTTGGAGAGGCCCTTCGGGACAACACCTCGGTGTCATCTGCGATGATGGGCGGAGAGGCTCGTGGAGGCGTCTCGCTCTCTGCCATCTCGGGCGGCAGAGAACTCCTGTCATATAGTGAAGGGTTGGGGAAGTCGTGAGTGCTACCTCTTGAGCACTATGTTGGTTTTCCCTTGAAGAGGAAAGGGTGATGCAGCAAAGTAGCGCAAGTATTTCCCTCAGTTTTTGAGAACCAAGGTATCAATCCAGTAGGAGACTACATGCAAGTCCCTCATACCTACACAAAGGAATAAGAACCTCGCAACCAACGCAATAAAGGGGTTGTCAATCCCTTCACGGTCACTTACGAGAGTGAGATCTGATAGAGATAATAATAATAAGATAAATATTTTTTGTATTTTTATGATATATATTGGAAAATAAAGATTGCAAAATAAACGGCGCCAGAAATAGCTTGTTGACGGAAGATTAATATAAAGGAGAATAGACCCCGGGGCCATAGGTTTCACTAGTGGCTTCTCTCAAGATAGCATAAGTATTACGGTGGGTGAACAAATTACTGTCGAGAAATTGATAGAAAAGTGCATAATTATGAGAATATCTAGGCATGATCATGTATATAGGCATCACGTCCGTGACAAGTAAACCAAAATGATTTAGCATCTACTACTATTACTCCACACATCGACCGTTATCCAGCATGCATCTAGAGTATTAAGTTCATAAGAACAGAGTAATGCATTAGGCAAGATGACATGATGTAGAGGGACAAACTCAAGCAATATGATATAAACCCCATCTTTTTATCCTCGATGGCAACAATACAATACGTGCCTTGCTGCCCCTGCTGTCACTGGGAAAGGACACCGCAAGAGATTGAACCCAAAGCTAAGCACTTCTCCCATTGCAAGAAAGATCAATCTAGTTGGCCAAACCAAACTGATAATTCGAAGAGACTTGCAAAGATAACCAATCATACATAAAAGATTTCAGAGAAGAATCAAATATTGTTCATAGATAAACTTGATCATAAACCCACAATTCATTGGATCTCGACAAACACACCGGAAAAGGAGTTACATCAAATAGATCTCCAAGAAGATTGAGGAGAACATTGTACTGAGATCCAAAGATAGAGAAGAATCCATCTAGATAATAACTATGGACCCGAAGTTCTGAGGTAAACTACTCACGCATCATCGGAGGGGCCATGGAGTTGATTTAGAGGCCCTCCGTGATCGATTCCCCCTCCGGCGGAGCTCCGGAAAAGGCCCCAAGATGGGATCTCTTGGGTACAGAAGGTTGTGGCGGTGGAAATAGGGTTTCGTGGTGCCCCTGGCTGTTTTCGAGGTATATGAATATATATATATAGGAGGAAAAAGTAGGTCGGTGGAGCCACGAGGGGCCCACGAGGGGGGATGGCGGACCCAGGGGGTAGGCGCGCCCCTGCCTCGTGGACTCCTCATTGGTTTCTTGACATCCACTCTAAGTTCCCCGGATCACGTTTGTTCCAAAAATAACTCTCCCGAAGGTTTTATTCCATTTGGATTCCGTTTGATATTCCTTTTCTGCCAAACACTGAAATAGGCAAAAAGCCAACAATTTGCACTGGGCCTTGGGTTAGTAGGTTAGTCCCAAAAATAATATAAAAGTGTATAAATAAGCCCATTAACATCCAAAACAGATAATATAATAGCATGGAACAATCAAAAATTATAGATACGTTGGAGACGTATGAGCGAGGAGGGCTGAAATACACACAATATAATGTGTTATATTAAAAATGATAAAGGACAGAACACATGTAATAAATCCTTTGACACTTACGATTCGGCCAGGGGCTTCACCCTGGGAAGCCTCTCGGGGATGGGTTCGGCCTCTGAATCCGAACCATCCAACAGGGCCATCTTTCCTCTCTTGGGCGCCTCCTCCTCCGGGTCTGTGGAGGTTGCCCTCTTCTTCTTCCTCCCCTTAAGAGGGGAGTCTCTTTCCGCCTCCTCCTCTTCGTCTTTGTCTCCCTCGTGGGAGGAGGGAATTTCGGTCTCTCCAGACACTATGTCCGAACTACCCTTGTAGCGGAGGCCGCCTTTGGCCTCCTTGCTCTTCTTCTTGGCCTTCTTCTCCGGCGCGCGATAAGGCACCGGGACCAGCATCTTCGTTAGCTGGGGTGTGGCCAGATCTTCAGGCAGTCATGCCGGAAACTTTATCCGCTCCGCTTTTGCTATCCAGCCCTGTACGAGGGACGTAAAACTCATTATGTCTGAAAACTTATTGATCGAATATATATTTAGGAATAACACACTTACCGGTGTGGCCGGATTCTCGCTGTCAAGACCGATGTCTTCGGTCTTCTTCGGCTATGCTTTCTGGGCCTTGAAGAGTAGCTTCCAGATATCTTCGTGCGTTGTGCCGAAGAAGTGCTTCAGGGTCCGAGGATCTTCCGAATTGAACTCCCACATATGGGAGGGCCGGAGTTGGCAGGGAAGAATCCGGCAGAAGAGCATCACCTGAATCACGTTGGTGAGACTGGTGTTCTTGCTTATCATGTTTGAGATGCGCTTTTGCAGCATCAACACTTCCGTCGTGGATCCCCAGTCCGGACCCTTGGTGCTCCATGATGTGAGCTACATAGGGGGTCTGGACCTGAACTCAGGAGTGGCTGCCCACTTGGCGTCGCGGGGTTCGGTGATGCAGAACCACTCCTCCTGCCATACCTTCACAGTCTCCACAAAGGCCCCTTTAGGCAAAATGGTGTTGGGAAGCTTGCTCACCATGGCACCGCCGCAGTCCGCATGCTGCCCGTCGACCACCTTCGGCTTCACATTGAAGACTTTTAGCCATAGGCCGAAGTGTGGGGGGATGCGGAGTAGCGCATCACACACGATGATAAACGCCGAGATGTGGAGGAAAGAATTTGGGGCAAGATCTTGGAAATCTAGCCCATAGTAGAACATGAGGCCATGGACTAAGGTGTGGAGAGGAAACCCTAGCCTGCGGAGGAAGTGGGGGATGAATACCACCCTTTCGCCGGGCTCCGAAGTGGGGATGACTTGATCCTTGGCGGGGAGCCTATGTGCGATGTCCGTAGACAGATATCCCGCCTCCCAGAGCCCCTTGACGTCCTTCTCTGTGACGGAGGAGATCTCCCACTTGCACTTCGAACCAGATCCGGACATGGCTAGAGAGGTTGGCGGCGGTGGGAAAGATTGAAGTTTGGGCGCTGGAGCTCGACAATGGGAAAGCAGGAGAAGGAAGAAGGCGTGGGAAGAAAGAGGAATCTTTATCCTCTTATATAGGAAGTGAATATCAAACACTCCCCTCAAGCCTTAAAACTCGCCTGTTCCCAAGGGGGCATGCGAATGGCATGGTTGGATTACCCAAAACCATATTGATGAGGATCCCACGATAAGTGGACACGATCACTATTTTTAACAAGATGTGTCAATCGAGGCTGTGCCTCGAAACACGAAGGAGGAGGCAAAAAAGGTTCGAAATGTTAAGAGACCAGATGTGACATTTTGCCGAAAAGTTGTCAATCGACAACCATTATTTTGATTAAATATCTTGCCTTCATGGCTAAGGGTTGAGACTATTATACAGAGTCGGATATAGTTCTTTTGTTCAGAAGACTGCTTTGAAGTACTCGGGAGGAGGAACCCGCCTTACAATGCCGAAGATAACCCGCGTGCTGAATATATCGTCATTGGAGACTTGTTCAGGGGCTACTGAGGGTGTCCTGGATTAGGTGGTCCTCAGGTGTATGGGCTGTGTGATATGGGCCGGACTGATGGGCCATGAAGATACAAGGCAGATGTCGGGGGTGTCGTGCGACATATGCCAAAGGATGGCTTCTCATGGTGGGGGAGAGTAATACGTCGCCGGTGGCTGGAAACGAGATAAGGCATAGATAGGTACGCCAATGCATCTTACCCAGGTTCGGGGCTCTCCTAGGAGATAACACCCCTAGTCCTGCTCTGCGGGGTCTCTGCATGATCACTATCTCAACAAGTAGCTACAAGCTTGCCCCTTGAGCTGTTTGGCTAGAGGAGGAAGAAGGGCAAGGCTAGATCTACTCCTCTCTCTACGTGTGTGTTTGTTATCTAAGAAGGTGAACCCTTTGCATGGGTGCCCTGGGGGGTTTATATAAGCCTTCCCCCCAGGGGTACAATGGTAATCCGGCTGGGTGTAGGACACAACCATCAGTGTCTCTGGTGACCGGCTTCTCCGCCGGCTGCTGGGGCCCTCCGCCTGGTGGGTCCCGCCGGCTGTCTTGTACTTGGCCGACAGGCCATGCCCGCCGCTTGTGGGTCCTGCCGGCTGCTTAGTACTGTGGCAGTACCACTGATGATGTGTGCTTTATCGAGGGGAGCATGGCTACAGTGCCGCCGCCTGGCAGGCATTTACTGTAGCTATTCCCCGTCTCCTCTTGTTAATGGTGCATAGACTTTGAGGGAGGGGGAGGGCCGTCTGCTAGGAGTCGGCCTCCCCCGTGCCGAATGGTCAGGGCCTGCCGGCTTCTGGCTTCTCATGGATAGGTAGGGCCCGCCACCTGCAGGCCATATAGACAGCCCGTCGTGGGGGCGCCACACCCTAGGCCATAGGTTATGTCACGATCTGCGTGGCAACAGTGCCGCGATGGGTGAGGGATGCCCGCCCTATACGTAGCACTGTGGCCACGCTCCGCCCTGGATTTTGGGGTGGTAGGCTGCATTGTAGCCACGCCCCGTCTTGTTGTCGTAATGAGGTTCTAACTTTGAGGGAACGAGGTGCCGGCTGCTAGGAGTCGGCCTCTTTAGGAGGCCGCCTACTAGGAGTCGGCCTACATCGTAGCCGTCTTCTGGGCTCCTCCGCCTTCCAGCAGATGGCCATTTGGACCAGCCGGCCCCCAGAAGGCGGATGCTTATCTTCGACGCTTTGACGGGCGCAGCTAGCCCCAAAGTCTTGAAATACCAAGGGGGGCCGATGTGGCTACCCGTGGTCATTTACTCTGACAATAGTCCCCGAAGCTGGTGGGGCGCCATGGCTGAAGGGGTGAGGTGCCCCAGCAGCTTCCTACTCCAAGTGGTCTGAGAGTATTACTTCATCCATCTTCTGAAGTGCCGACAGTTAGGGGTCGGCCGTATTCAAGCAGGCCGTCTGGTGAATTCGAAACGTTCACAATGAGTCAGACGGCTCGTCAGCCGGATGGTTGGCCTGCCGCCCATTGCTTGCCCGCCATGTGGCGCCAGCAGGTCGGGCCAGCGTGCCAGCCCACGCGTGCGACGAGACGTCGCTGCAGGCCGGGGCCCACCACTACAGCGCCTCGGCACGCGTGTGGATCCGCTACGGCCGAGGCGAGCGGTTGGGCTCCCACGGCAGTTAACACGTGCCTTTATTGGCGCGGTAATTGTGGGATCATGGGGGGCAGTTAATCCCATGTACCCCCACGTCCGCACCTCCTTGGCTCCGCCGCCTGGGGCTATAAGTAGGGGGAGGAGGGGGGGCAGACGCACGCGCGCCCTCCTCTCCCTTCTCCTTTCTTCTTCTCTTTGTTGTCGCAGCACTCCCGCCTCTCGCCGAAGTGCTGCCACAGCCCATTGTCGCCGAGCTTCTTCTCCTCGCAACGTCGCTGCTCCGCCACGGGCTCGCGCATTCGTCGCCGCGCTGTGCCTCCGTCGGGCTCGAGTTCTCATGGCGCGCGACCGGGCCTGCGCGTGGGACGGCTCCAACATCCATGAGGATCACCTCACTTTCCTCCGCCAGACGCAGCGGCTGCCCGGCAAGAACTACGTACGGGTACGCATTCCGCTCGAGACGGAGATCTCGCTAGCGCCGGAGGATGGCAAACGCATTGTCTTCCGATCGCATTTACTTCACGGCCTTGGCCTGCCGGCGAGCAGTTTCTTCCGCTCCTTTCTCAAGTTCTATCAACTCCAGCCACACCACCTCACACCGAACATGGTGGTGCTGCTGTCCGCCTTCGTTACACTCTGCGAGGGCTACCTCGGCGTCCTACCCACCCTCGAGCATTGGGGGAAGTTCTTCTGCACCAAGCTCGGCACCGCCACCAAGAAGGAGGCGGCTCAGTGTGGAGCCTTCATCGCGGTGCGCCGTCCGGGCACCGGGAACTGCTTCCCAGCCATCAGCTTGACACATTCGGTCAAGCCGTGGCAAAAATCTTACTTCTATGTCAAGAATGTCCACCCGACGCTAGACTTTGTCAACCTGTCGGCTTGTACAGCCGGCCCGTCGACTGAGCCCCTCACCAATTGGGAATTCCGACCGAAGACGTTGTTGGCCGCCTCCTCCGCCTCCCTCGCCCAGCTTAAGGTGATGACGGAGTCGAAGGGCCTCAAGGCCTCGGACCCGCTGACCGCCTTCATGGCGTGTCGAGTGCTCCCTCTTCAATCCTGGCCTCATATGATCAGCCGGATGAGCGGGCATCGAGACCCGTGTCGGATGTGCACCAAGGAGATGCCGGACACGGAGGTGGCCCGGCCAGTGAACCACATCTCGAACTGCAAACTCTCGGAGGCGGAGTGGCAGTTTGGCAAGCAGCCGTACTCCCGCGCACACCCGCCGCCAGTAGGAAGTCCTTAACTCTTTTTTCTCTCTTTATTTGTCGGGCTCTGCATTGCCGCTTGACCAGTCGGTCACGATGCAGATCTTGACAACCCAGTGGGCAGCCGACGCCCTGAAGCAGGGTCATGAGTACCTGCCGGACCAGGCAGTGAGTGATGCAGATGACCCCGACTTGGGGGCGACCCCTGGAAGAAGACGACGCCATAGGTGGTGGTGGCGGAGCAGGCGGCTCCGGGGGACCGCTCTTCGCGACCCCAGTTTAAAAAAAGAGGCATTTAATGCCTTCAGCTCGGCTGATGCATACATCCGAGCTGCTCGGGATGGGCTTACCAGAGCCACGGACCAGCATTTGAAAGATATGCGGGTAAGTACGCATTGTATAGCCTTTGTAATCATATACCAGTAGCCCCCGAGACTTGAAGCAGTTGATACAACTGATTTAAGAATCATTGTATAATCAGGCACTTATAGACAAGAACAACCTGCTGTCTCAAGAGCTAGAAATGTGTCGGACCTAGTTAGCTACGGCTACCGCCAAATTGGAGAAATCCAAGGAGTCACCGCCTGGTAATGTTTCCCCCCATCAGAAAAAAGTATAATCATATACTAGTAATATTAATAGTGTTGTGTTTCCGTTGACAGGATCAGTAGATCAACTGAGAGAGAAAATGAAAATCGCCCAGGCTAGTGAACAGGAGGCCAAAAGGCAACATGCAGCAGGTGAACGTGTGCTGATGCGGGCCAGGGATGACAAGAACAAGCTGTAGGATTCCAACATCCTGATGGGCAAAGAGCTAAAAGATGTATGAGCCCAGCTAGCTGACGCCGTCAAGGAGAATAGGAGGATACGAGGCGGCTGATCACCCACAATTATTGGGGATCAATTGTAGCCTCTTTCGATAAGTAAGAGTGTCGAACCCAACGAGGAGCTAAAGGTAGAACAAATATTCCCTCAAGTTCTATCGACCACCGATACAACTCTACGCACGCTTAACGTTCGCTTTACCTAGAACAAGTATGAAACTAGAAGTACTTTGTAGGTGTAATGGGATAGGTTTGCAAGAATATAAAGAGCATGTAAATAAAAACTAGGGGCTGTTTTAGGTAAAGAAGCAATAAAGTTAGTATGGCGAGTGTGGAAAAGTGGTGGTAGGAGTTGCGAAATTGTCCCTAAGCAATTGACTACTTTACTAGACCGATAGCAAGTTTTATGTGGGAGAGGCCACTGCTAGAATGTCATCCCTGACTTGGAATTCTATGCACTTATGATTGGAACTATTAGCAACCATCTGCAACTACTAACGTTCATTAAGGTAAAACCAACCATAGCATTAAGATATATTGGTCCCCCTTCAATCCCATATGCATCAAGTTCTACACTAGGTTGAAGCTTCTGTCACTCTTGCCGTGCAATACATAGTCCTATCAACATACAACTAACCCTATGGTGTGATCCACGCACACACTCATATGATGGGCACCAAAGAACAGCAACATAACCACAAGCAAATTAAACCAATCATAGCAATTCACCAATTACTGGTAGGAAAATGAAAATCTACTCAGACATCATAGGATGGCAACACATCATTGGATAATAATATGAAGCATAAAGCACCATGTTCAAGTAGAGGGTATAGTGGGTTGTGGGAGAGTGGACTGCTGTAGATAGATGGGGGAAGGTGATGAAGATGTTGGTGAAGATGACAGAGGTGTTGTTGTAGATCGCCGTCACACGATGATGGCCCCGACTGTGTTCTGGCGCCACCAGGAGAGAGGGGGAGAGGGCCCCCTTTCTTATTCTTCTTCCTTGACCTTCTCCCTAGATGGGAGAAGGGTTTCCCCTCTGGTCCTCGGCTTCCATGGCATGGGAGGGGCAAGAGCGCCTCCGAGATTGGATCTGTCTCTCTGTCTCTCTCTGTTTCTGTGTTTCAGATTCTGGCCTTTCACCGTTTCTTATATTCCTGGAGATCCGTAACTCTAATTGTCCTGAAATATTAACATGATTTCTATCCGGATATTGCCTTTCTTGCGGCAAAAGAAGGGCACCAACCGCCTTATGAGGTGGCCATGAGGGCCCAGGGCACGCCTGACCCCCTGGGCGCGCCCTTGCCTCGTGGCCCCCTCGGGCATCGTCTCGCATTGATTCTTCTTCCCAAAAATCACATATATTCCAAACAAATCTCAGTCAGTTTTTATCCCCTTCGGATTCCGTTTGATATGAATTTTCTACGAAACAAAAAACATGCAACAAACAGGAACTGGCACTGGGCATTGGATCAATATGTTAGTCCCAAAAATAGTATAAAAAGTTGCCAAAAGTATATGAAACTTGTATAATATTTGCATGGAACAATAGAAAATTATAGATACGACGGAGACGTATCAGCGGCATATTCAGTATGATTTTGACCTTACCTTTATGTAATTCAGCGAAGAAATGATCTGACAGATTTATGTCTGCAGGTATGTTGATTGGCCGTCTCGAAGGGGAAATGTCCGGCTCTCAAGGCGACCTTCTGCAAGAGCTGTCCCAACTACACGAGTGAGCTCGGCAAGCAATGCGGAGCATTGCCAAAGCTTTGTTGCCATCCGCCTCTCCTCCAGGAAGTATGGAGGAGCTTGTGAAGCTATTGCAAGGATCTCGGCGGCGCTTCTGATTATGGAAGATATCGGCCTGCCGAGAAGGTGCGCGAGAGGCCTTGGCCATGGCAAAAACATGGTACACCAATCTTGATCCGAATCATATGGCCCGGGTCGGACCTTGGGGGTCAGATGGAAAAGAAGTTCCAGTTAGTCTGGTATATGACCAAGTAAAGATAGCCGCCAAGTATTCCCAATGGGATTGTAAGTAGATAACCTGTTAGATGGCATAGAGGAAGAAGTTTTTGAGTCCAAGTGACTATGTACTTCAATTGACAAATTTGTCCCTAGGCGGATTGTAAAACGATGATTGTCATGGCAGACCTTTTCACTTCGACCTCTGGACCCGAAGGCTCGGAGTGTTTCCGAATACCGTAATGGTAATATAGACCGGGGTATGCGTGGAAACCAGGCGTAGGGGTCATAGTTGCTTGAACAGACAAGTTGTATCCGGCTAGCTATGTTATATTACATGTTGATTGTAAGAAACATCTTCCAGGGAGAATAGTCCCGTTAAGGGTTCCTTTCCCTGGGAAGATATACGTTAGTATGCATGTCTGAACTGTGATTGAAAAATCTCAGTATACGTAACATCTGGGGGTTCATGTTGTGATGAAGGTAAAACGTCTTTTGTTCGTCGACCGAATATTCCCTTAAGAATGCTAGCTTTCGGCTTCAGCCAGTCTGAGGTAAAATTCCGGATGACCCGACAGTAAAAATCGCAGAGGTGCTCCCTTTATGCCCTAGCCGAACAAACAGGAACGTAGCGCATAAGCACAGGTGCTAGGCAACCCAGCTTAGCAAAAACTTAAGTCATAACAATGCATATAATGGCGAAGAAAATGTACATACGCGGAAGAGGACACGTATGTGTTGAGCTTGATTCTCGAAAAATAATAATAAGCTTCTGTAAAAGAAGCCCCCAGGTATTATGAGTGTATACATTTAAGGATGTGCACATCATAGGTGTGCGGTCTGGCCGCACAAGAGCTAAAGAGCTAGACAAAAAGGTTAATGAGAGGAAAAAATGGAGACAAAGGGAGAAGAAAATGAACAAAGAGTCCGGCTCTAGGCGTAGATTTTAGGAGTCTGGCCGCATTCCACGGGTTTGGCTCTAGGCGATTGTCCGACGCATCACGCAGGCGGTACGCTCCTCCAGTGAGAACATCATCAATGATGAAGGGACCCTCCCACTTGGGCTTGAGTTTGTCCTTTTTCTTTTCTGGCAAGCATACAACAAGTTCACCAACATTATAACTCTTGGCCCGCACCTCTCTGCTTTGATATCTGGGAGCCTGTTGTTGATAGAATGCAGAACGGGCCTTTGCAACGTCGTGCTCCTCCTCCAAGGCATCTAGACTGTCCTGCCGATACAACTCGGCTTCTCTCTCTTCATACATGCGCACTCGAGGTGAGTCATGAATGATGTCGCAGGGCAAAACGGCCTCTGCGCCGTACACCATGAAGAATGGTGTGTATTCGGTAGTGCGATTGGGCGTGGTCCACATCCCCTAGAGTACGGAGTTGAGCTCCTTAACCCAGTGCTTGTATGATTCTTTCAATGACCGCACTAGTCTAGGCTTAATGCCGCTCATAATAAGACCATTAGCTCGTTCGACTTGGCCGTTTGTTTGTGGATGATAGACCGAGGCGTAATTAAGCTTAATGCCCAATTTAGCACACTAGGATTTCACTTCATTGTCTATGAAATTGGAGCCGTTATCAGTGATGATGCTGTGTGGGACACCATAACGGTGCATGACGCCGGATATACAGTCTATCACTGGTCCAGCTTCGGCCGTTTTCATTGGTTTGGCCTCTATCCATTTGGTGAATTTATCTACCATGACTAGCAGATGTTTTTTCTTATGGCTTTCTCCTTTAAGGGATCCTACCATATCAAGCCCCCGAACCACAAAATGCCAAGTAATGGGGATTGTTTGTAAAGCAGTAGGCGACATATGGCTTTGATTGGCGAAGAGTTGGCATCCGACACAACATTGGACCAGGTCCTGTGCATCTTCTCGGGCCGTCGGCCAAAAGAAACCTGTACAGAAGGCCTTACTTACAAGGGCCCAAGCCGCGTCGTGGTGACTGCCGAGACCAGCATGGATTTTAGCCAGGAGCTGTCGTGCCTCTTCTTCGGAGATACTTATTTGAAGGACTCTGGTACCACTTTTCTTCATCATGGACCTTGTAGGCTTTCGAGCACCGAAAAATGCAGCGAGCCTCATTTTGGTCCTCAAGGATCTCTCGCCTATTAAGGTAGGCCAAGAAGGGTTCGGTCCATGGGGCAATTACTGCCATTATTAGATGGGCCGATGGTGTTATCTCGGTGGCTGAGCCCCCGATTATATCAGTATTGTGTTCGGAATCTGGGGATATAATCAGATCCAGACTAGTGTTGCCGCTCTCATCCTGCCACACCATGGATGGCTTGAAGAGCCTTTCTAAAAAGGTGTTAGGCGGGATGGGGTCACGCTTGGCACCCATGCAAGAAAGGACATCCGCCGCTTGATTGCTTTCTCGAGCCACATGATGAAACTTGAGTCCCTTGAACCGACCTGATATTTTGTGTATGACGTTGCGATAGGCCGCCATCTTCGGATCCTTGGTGTCGAAGTCTCCATTTATTTTGGATATTGCAAGATTAGAATCCCCGCGCACCTCCAGGCATTGTATGCCCATGGAGGTAGCCATCTGAAGACCGTGCAACAAGGCCTCGTATTTGGCTGCATTGTTGGAGTCTGTGTATAATATTTGGAGTACGTACTGGACTGTGTCTCCAGTGGGGGATGTTAAAACGATGCATGCTCCTAAACTGGCCAGCATTTTAGAGCCATTGAAGTGCATGACCCAGTTGGAATATGTACCATACTCTTTAGGGAATTCAGCCTCTGTCCATTCAGCGACGAAGTCGGCCAATACTTGGGATTCAATGGCCCGCCGTGGTTTGTATGTTATGTCGAATGGTAGGATCTCAATAGCCCACTTGGCAATCCGACCCGTAGCGTCGCGGTTATTTATTATATCATTGAGTGGTACTTTGGAAGCCACTGTGATCGAACACTCTTGGAAGTAGTGTCTTAGCTTCCGGGATGTCATGAAGACTGCATATGCTATCTTTTGGTAATGAGGGTACCGGGATTTTCTTGATAACCCACAAGTACAGGGGATCGCAACAGTTTTTGATAAGTAACAGTGTCGAAACCAACGAGGAGCTAAAGGCAGAACAAATATTCCCTCAAGTTCTATCAACCACCGATACAACTCTACGCATGCTTGATGTTCGCTTTACCTAGAACAAGTATGAAACTAGAAGTACTTTGTAGGTGTTGTTGGATAGGTTTGCAAGATAATAAAGATTACGTAAATAAAAAGTAGGGGCTGTTTAGGTAAATACACAATTAAGTTAGTTTTAGTAAAGAGCTCTTTGTTACGAGAACGTTATTTGTCCCTAGGCAATCAATAACTAGACCGGTAATCATTATTGCAATTTTATATGAGGGAGAGGCATAAGCTAACATACTTTCTCTACTTGGATCATATGCACTTATGATTGGAACTCTAGCAAGCATCCGCAACTACTAAAGATCATTAAGGTAAAACCCAACCATAGTATTAAAGCATCAAGTCCTCTTTATCCCATACGCAACAACCCCCTTACTCGGGTTTGTGTTTCAGTCACTCACGCAACCCACTATAAGCGAATCATGAACGTATTGCAACACCCTAAAGCGGGGATCCCTCACGCTTGCGCGACACAGAGAGCACCATAGGACACCACCAATAATAAAACATGCAACTCAAACCAATCTTGATCATCAAATAGCCCATAGGACAAAACAGACCTACTCAAACATCATAGGATAGCCATACATCATTGGGAAATAATATATAGCGTTGAGCACCATGTTTAAGTAGAGATTACAACGGGTAAGAGAGAGGTTACACCGCTGCATAGAGGGGGGAAGAGTTGGTGATGATGGTGGTGAAGTTGTTGGTGAAGATTGCGGTGATGATGATGGCCCCCGGTGGCACTCCGGCGCCACCGGAAGCGAGGGGGAGAAAGCCCCCCTCCTTCTTCTTCTTCCTTGACCTCCTCCCAAGATGGGAGAAGGGTTTCCCCTCTGGTCCATGGCCTCCATGGCACGGGAGGGGCGAGAGCCCCTCCGAGATTGGATCTATCTCTCTGTCTCTCTCTGTTTCTGCGTTCTCAGATTCTACCCTTTCACCGTTTCTTATATTCCCAGAGATCCGTAACTCCGATTGGGCTAAGATTTTAACACGATCTCTATCTGGATATTAGCTTACCTGCAGTGAAAGAAGGGCACCAACCGCCTTATGGGGTGGCCACGATTGTCAGGGGCGCGCCCCCTGCCTCATGGGCCCCTCGAGCATCGTCTCGCGTGGATTTTTCTTCCTAAAAATCATATATATTCCAAAAAAAACTCTCCGTCAGTTTTTATTCCGTTTGGACTCTGTTTGATATGGATATTCTGCGAAACAAAAAACATGCAACAAACAGGAACTGGCACTGGGCACTGGATCAATATGTTAGTCCAAAAAATAGTATAAAAAGTTGCCAAAAGTATATGAATTTGTCGAATATTGGCATGGAACAATAAAAAATTATTGATACGACGAAGACGTATCAGCATCCCCAAGCTTAATTCCTGCTCGTCCTCGAGTAGGTAAATGATAAAAAAGATAATTTTTGATGTGGAATGCTACCAAGCATAATCTTGATCACATATCTAATCATGGCATGAATATTAAGACACGAGTGATTCAAAGCAATAGTCTATCATTTGACATAAAAACAATAATACTTCAAGCCAACTAATAAAGCAATCATGTCTTTTCAAAATAACAAGGCCAAAGAAAGTTATCCCTACAAAATCATATAGTCTGGCTATGCTCCATCTTCACCACACAAAGTATTCACATCATGCACAACCCCGATGACAAGCCAAGCAATTGATTCATACTTTTTAACGTGCTTCAGCATTTTCAACCCTCATGCAATACATGAGCATGAGCCATGGATATAGCATTATAGGTGGAATAGAATGGTGGTTGTGGAGAAGACAAAAAGGAGAAGATAGTCTCACATCAACTAGGCATATCAACGGGCTATGGAGATGCCCATCAATAGATATCAATGTGAGTGAGTAAGGATTGTCATGCAACGGATGCACTAAGAGCTATAAGTGTATGAAAGCCCAGACTGAAAACTAAGTGGGTGTGCATCCAACTTGCTTGCTCATGAAGACCTCGGGCATTTGAGGAAGCCCATCATCGGAATATACAAGCCAAGTTCTATAACGAAAATTCCCACTAGTATATGAAAGTGATAACACAAGAGACTCTCTATATGAAGAAGATGGTGCTACTTTGAAGCACAAGTGTGGTAAAAGGATAGTAACATTTCCCCTTTTTTTATTTGGCCTTTCCTTTTTATTTATTTTTTGCCTTTCTTTTTTATTTGGCCTTTCCCTTTTTTCGGCCCTTTTTTTGGGACAATGCTCTATTAATGATGATCATCACACTTTTATTTACTTACAACTCAATATTCACTACAAAAAAAGACACATCCGTGACATTTTGGGCCGAACAAAAAAAAATTCTGTCATACATATGACACTTCTATGACGATAATTGTGACAAAACCCGGTATCATCATAGATGTGGTGGGCTCCTACTTCTATGACAAAAAATCATGACAGAAAATGGGCTTTTCGTCCTGGGCGGGCCGGAGACGCACCTGCATAACATTCTTTGGGCCGTCCATGACGGAAAAAACCGTGGTAGAAGCGAGGGCGAGGAAAATTTCGGGGAGTTCCCAGTTACGGTGGGAGGTCGGGGGCCGAGTGATGTGCGTTTCTCTCGTACACTTACGCGTGTGTGTGCGAGGCATTGGCTCTAACTGAACCCGAGCGAGGCATTGGGCTCTAACTGAACCCGAGCGATTGCACTGCAGGCTACGCGTTACTGAACCGGAGCGATCGATCGATGGCTGTTAACTGAACCCGATCAAGCGATTCCTTCGCTACTACTGCTAACTGAAGTCGATCGATGCTGCCTCTGGATGAACAGTGAGCGTTGCAGGGTGGATGAACAGGACCCCGTGGTGTTGCCTCTGGATGAACATGACCCCGATCGATCGAGCCGGTTGGGGCTGGATGAACAGGACCCCGTGGAGGGCTGGATGAACAGGACCACCCCGTGGAGGGCAGGATGAACAGTAGACGGTGGAGGGTAGGATGAACAGTAGCCCGTGGAGGGGTGGTTGAACAGGAGCCTGTGGAGAGGGCTGGTTGAACAGTAGCCGGTGGAGTAGCGCGTGGTGGAGGCTGGATGAATAGGAGCCCGTGGATGAACAGTAGCCCGTGGAGGGGTGGTTGAACAGGAGCCTGTGGAAAGGGCTGGTTGAACAGTAGCCGGTGGAGTAGCGCGTGGTGGAGGCTGGATGAACAGGAGCCCGTGGATGAACAGTCGCAGGTGGAGGCTGGAGGAGGTCGATGGTGGATGAACAGTAGCTCGTGGAGGCTGGAGGGGGTCGACGGTGGATGAACAGTAGCTCGTGGAGGCTGGAGGGGGTCGACGGTGGAGATGGACAGTATCCCGTGGAGTCCCGTTTTGCGGTACGCCACACCCCTCCCGATGAACAGGACCCCCGTTTCGACCGTAGCACTCCAACACAAGTCTGTTTCCTCCGTTTTGCGGTACGCCACACCCCTCCCGATGAAGAGGACCCCCGTTTCGACCGTAGGAGGTCCGTTTCGTCCATTTTGCGGTATGCCACACCCCTCCCGATGAACAGGACCCCCGTTTCGACCGTAGGAGGTCCGTTTCCTCCGTTTTGCGGTACGCCAGACCCCTCCCGATGAACAGGATCCCGTTTTGAACGTGGCCGGTCGAACACAAGGCCGTTTCCTCCGTTCTGCGGTACGCCAGGCCTCGTTTCCGTCGCCTGTTCCGTCCAAACCTTCCCGATGAACACGACACATTCCATTGCCTCCCCATGAACACGACGCATTCCGTTGCCTCCCCATGAACACAACGACGACGTTGTTTCTCCGTTCCGACCCAGCCATGTACACGAGCCTTGGCCATACGTATGCGCGAGTAGGAGTTCGAGACCCCGCCTGTATGTACACATACGTGGCCGTATTTTCTTTCTTGCACCCTGGCCGCTGTACGTACGTGTACGCGCTACGTGCGCGCCTCTACTACGACACATGCACGCCTCTACTACGACACGTGCGTGCCTCTACATCGACCAGTATGTACATACACATTCGCGACCAGAATGACAACGCTACGTACACTTTGACCAGGTGGGTCCCGACAGTCAGACACTTCCTGGCCTGTGAAGATGTAGCTGGTGGGTCCCATCAGTCAGGGGGCGAATCGTTTTTTTTGCCCGGACGCACTTCCTTGCGTGCGAAGATCTAGTTGGTGCGTGCGCAAAATACAGTGGCCCGTCCAGTGGATCCCAGCTGTCTAGTGGAGGAATCATTATTTTCCGCGTAATAAGGAGGCACTTCCTTGCTACGGCCGTGGACCCAGCTGTTAGCCTCTCCACGTATAGTCCACGTCCCATGAAAGTCGTTCCTTGACCACGTTGACCACGCCATGCCGAGAGCACCAGGGCGGTGAACGACGGCGAGGCCTAGGAAGGGGACGACACGGAGGCAGGGAAGACTCGGCAGTTGTTTCCCACGTGGAGGTGAGTATGACTGTATGAGGGTTTACTGGTTCGTCTGCCGTCGCCGGAGAATAACAGCAGGTGTGGGTGAGTAGAGGGATGGCTAGGCCAGCGATGGGAGTATGGTCGGGCGGTGAGGCCTGCGTGGCAGCGAAGCCGGCCGCGAGGAGGAGGGAGCAGGTAGTCCCGCCGGCGCTTGTTTGAGCGGCTGGAGCAGGAAGAGCAGAGATTGAAGAAGCACGACGGCCGTTGGATGGACATCCAACAGTCAGTGCTTGTGCGCCAACCTTTTTATAGGAAAGCCTCAAATCTGTGGAAAACATCATACAACCCATCTGCCATTATTTCTAATAATTTACAGCCCATTTGTTAATTCTTAAGATTTTTTTTTGGAGCCCATATTCTTTTTGTTAGCATTACAGCCCATATTGTGGCAACGGTTAAAAAATTATACGAAATTTTGCATATTTCGGTGCGGTCCGAACTGTTTTTAATCCTGAAATTTCGACTCACATTCAAACTGATTTTAAAAATAAAAGTATATCAATATAAAATCCAACAAATTCTCCATGCATAAAAAATAATGTAATTTAAAATCTTGAAATGAAAAAAAGATATTTGAAACTAATTGCCGGTTTGATGTGTTTTAAAAATGTAAAACCCATTTCTCATTACTAATGGGCCATTTTTCTCGGCCAGCCGAATGAAAGCTCTTCTCGTCTTGAAAGATTTGCAGCCCAACAGGCCTGACAAAGCGACTTACTTGGCAAATCACAAAAAAACTGGGCTGTGGCCGTAGACCCAGCTGTCAGCCTCTCCACGTACAGTATTCTTCTGATGGAAGTCGTTCCTTGACCACGTTGACCATGCCGCGCGGAGAGCACCACGGCGGTGGACGACGGCGAGGCCTAGGAAGGGGACGACGCGGCAGTGGAAGCCCGCGCAGAGAGGACTACGAGGGTTCACTGGTTCGGCTGCGGTGTGAGGCTGCCGTCGCCGCAGGGCTTGGCCAGCGGTGGGAATAGAAGGGGGCAGTGAGGCCTCTGCGGCAGCACAGCCAGCCACGGGAGGCAGGAGCATGCGGCACGACCGGTGCTGCTTTGGGCGGTTGGAGCAAGAAGACCAGAGGTTGAAGAATCACTACGGCCGTCGGATGGACATCGTACGGTCACTAGAGCTAGAATCGTTCATATTGACTAAGTTGACAAAGCCCTTCATCCCCGTCAACTTAGTAGGCCCACAAGTCAGCCTCCCAGCAATGTGGGTCCCAGCTAGCCGGGGGAGTATTCTTTTTCTTGTGCGTAATAAGGAGGCACTTCCGGTGGGTCCGAGCTGACAGCGGGGGGAACGTTTTTTTCACGAAATACGGTGGCCCGTCCGGTGGGTCCCAGCAGTCAGGGGGAAACAATTTTTTTCGCAAAATACTGGTTGCCCGTCCGGTGGGTCCCCGCTGTCAAGTGGAGGAATAATTATTTTCTACGTAATAAGGAGGCACTTCCTTGCGGCTGCCGTGGATCCAGCTGTCAGCCTCTCCACATACAGTACTCTTCCGATGGAAGTCGGTCGTTGACCACATTGACCACGCCGCGCCAAGAGCACCACGACGGTGGACGACGGCGAGGCCTAGGAAGGGGACGACATGGAGCCGTGCAAGACGCGGCAGTGGATGCCCACGCGGAGAGGAGTATGAGCGTTCACTGGTTCGGCTGCAGTGTGAGGCTGCCGTCGCCGCAGAATAACAGGGGGTGTGGGTGAGTGGAGGGATGGCCTGGCCAGTGGTGGGAGTAGTATGGGGGTGGTGAGGCCTCCGCGGTAGCACAGCCGGCCACGGGAGGCAGGAGCAGGCGGCACGACCGGCGCTGCTTTGGGCGGCTGGAGCAAGAAGACCAGAGGTTGAAGAAGCACTATGGCCGTTGGATGGACATCATACGGTCACTGGAGTATTGATTAAGTTGACAAAGCTCTCTGTCCCTGTCAACTTAGTAGGCCCACAAGTCAGCCAAACAATATGGTCGGTCCCAGCTAGCAGGGGGTATTCATTTTTTGGGCGTAATAAGCAAGCACTTCCTTGCGTGTGAAGATATAGCTGGTGGGTCCGACCTGTCAGCGGGGGGAACGTTTTTTTTTGCGAAATACAGAGGCCCTTCCTGTGGGTCCTAGTTGTCAGGTGGAGGAATCATTATTTTGCGCGTAATAAGGAGGCATTTCCTTGCGTGCGGCCGTGGACCCAACTTTCATCCTCTCCACGTACAGTCCACTTCCGATGGATGTTGTTCATTGACCACGTTGACCAGGCCGCGCCGAGAGCACCAGGGCGGTGGACGATGGCGAGGCCTAGGAAGGGAACGACACGGAGCCAGGGAATACTCGGGAGTTGTTTCCCACGCGGAGGAGTACGAGGGTTTACTGGTCCGTCTGCCGTCGCTAGAGAATAACAACATGTGTGGGTGAGTAGAGGGATGGCTAGGCCAGCGATGGGAGTACGGTGGGGCCGTGAGGCCTGCGCGGCAGCATATCCGGCCACAGGAGGAGGGAGCAGGCAGTCCCGCCGGCGCTTGTTTGAGCGGCTTGAGCATAAAGAGTAGAGATTGAAGAAGCACGACAGCCGTTGGATGGACATCCAACAGTCACTGCTCTCGTGTGTTGACTAAGTTGACAGGGCGTTGCGTGTGCGTCAACCTTTTTTTTATGAAAGCATACACGTCAACCTGTAGTAGGCGCACAAGTCAGCCTCAAATCTGCGGAAAACAGCATACAACCCATCTGCCATTATTTCTAATAATGTACAACCCATTTGCTAATTCTTAAGAATTTTTTTGGAGCCCATCTTCTTTTTGTTAGCATCACACCCCATATTGTGGCCACGGTTAAAAAGTAGATGAAATTTTGCATATTTCGGTGTGGTCAACTATTTTTAATCCAGAAATATCGATTCACATTCAAACTATTTTGAAAAATAATTTATATAAATATAAAATCCAAATAATTGTCCACGCATAAAAATCAATGGAATTTAAGATCTTGTAATGAAAAAATATTGAAACTAATTCCCGGTTTGATGTGTTTTAAAAATGTACAGCCCATTTCTGGGCAAACCGAATGAAACTCTCCTCATCTTGAAAGATTTGCAGCCCAGCAGGGCCGATAAAGCAAGTAGGCCTTGTTTGGGTATTTCTTTTAAAAAATAGAACTGGACTAGCCATTTTCAGCAAGAAAAAAACACAACTGGGCTCATGATGTGGTAAACATAAATAAAACCCTGGCTAGAAGGGCCACAGCTCCCGCATAGCCCCATTGTTACCCTGATCCGTCGCTAAAACTAGTATAAATAACAACTCCTTGTTCCTAAAAAAACTGCGCGACTTGCTGGGTCCCTGGTGTTAGCCGCTCGTAGTGTAATTCTCTCATTTATTGACTACGTTGACAATGGCGTGAGCCCCAGATGTCCAACCATTAGGAGGAACCATATTTTTGGGCTTGTACTATAGAGGCACTTGCTTGAGTACTGCCATGACGCTGATGGGTCCCCACCGTCATCCTCTCCATGTACAGTCATCTCCTTGCTCCTCTCGGTTGTTGACGACGTTGAAAACGCAAGAGGGCGGCGCACCACGCATGGCGAGCGAACCAAGGCCGCAAGGCGGAGGACGACGGCGAGGCCTCGGATGGAACGAACAGGAGCCGTTGAAGATGCGCTGGTCCAGTTGCAGGCGGAGGGGAGTACGAGGGTTGACTGGTTCGGGCGCGGGTGCGTGTTGGGGCTGACATCGCCGGAGAATAATAGGACGTGTGGGGGAATAGAGGGAGGGACTGGCCAACGTTGGAGGGTACGTACGGTAGGGCGGCGGAGGCGCAGCCAACCATGGGAGGCGGGAGCAGGCGGAGCTGACGGGGTGGTTTGGTTTGGGCAATTGGAGGAAGAAGAAGACAAGAGATAGAAGATACACGACAGATGTTGGATGTCAATCCAACGGCTGGTAGGCAGAATCGTTTGTTGACTGGCTAGTAAGTCGACACCACCTTGGATAGGCTATTTCCTCTTGGGTCCCAAATGTCAGAATCCAAATCTGTCACGGTCATGCAGCCTTTCCTATGAAAATTTACAACCCATTTGATGTGCTAGTTCGAAATAAGTTTGTGGGTGCTGGTGGGGGCTAATCACTTGGCTTCTGTAATGCACAGTGAGCTCAAGCAGCCGACGAGAGTGATGTTATTTCTCTTGGTTGGGATTTGTTACAATATTTCACTCTAAATTAAATGAATGGCAAGCCATTTGCCTTGTTTCAAAGAAAATATGACAATCACAGCCGAGTTGAAAAGGGCAGGAACATCTAACTCCAGCTTACAAACTATACAAAAGCACGAGGGTTAATTGTTCATCAGGTTTACAAAAAAACCAGATTGGAAAGGGCAACAACATCTAACTCTAGCACTATTTTTGGTAGTCATGGTCAAATGGATCGGTCAGGTCCATAGAATGAACATCATGGGTCGTAAAATTTACTGGATTATGACCACAATATGTTGTAAATAGAAGCCCGGCACGTTCAGAAGCTCTTTTGCCCACCTGAAACTCCTTTTTTTGCTCTTTGACATACCTATCTGTCAAAACCATGCTGCTGATAAACTTAAGCCTAATGGACAATAGTAACCTCGCATTCAGCAGGAAGAATGTGACAAATCTTGTGTTTGCACGGTTGACTACATATCGTTCTAGCGTTATTGTCTTCAATCGAATCTCATGAGAAGTGACAAAATCCTGATGCTTACGAATCCACCGATTGGTTAGAACTTTCTTACCCCATCATGTTGCCTAAATAGACATGAAGATTGAAAACAGTTAAGGTCTAAAAGAAGAGTGTCGAAAGAGCAACAGCTGAACGGTTAATTCTAGTACACTATATGCAGGCTTCCAATGTGCGTGAAATTATCACCTTTATATACAACTTCTCCAGACATGGAAAGCATTGCAGCAAGCCAATAATCTTGTTCAGATCAAAACTATTAATTTGGATATATAAGATCTTGACAGAATCCAGCACCATTGATAGGCCATCCATGGACAAACTCTTCATTGAGCATAGAACATGATATTAGTACAAAATGTGTACTCCAAGATGATATATAAATTATGCGCATAAATTTAAAATGCAGCTTATGGTTACAAGTGTAGATGATAATATAAAGCACCTGAAGAACTATGGAGCCAAACACCATATTGAAATAAATGAGCACAGAGATCATGTATTACACCCAAGGTCTCCAGTTTAGGCGCAGAGAGGACGGTTATTTGCAATGGTGAATAACTAGAATCAAGGATCAACCTTTGAAGTGAAGGGGCATCTTGGATGATGAGCTGCCTCCCGTCAAAAGAAATTCCAATTCTTACAAGGTTAGGCGACTTTATTTGGAGACAACCGATTCTAACTGTGAAAACAAGCACCAAGCACTCCAGCACAGGGCAACTGGAGTGGATGATGCTGTGCAATGAGGCCTCCGATATACGAACACGCACAAGTGAAAGTTTCTTGAGAAATGGGAGTCGAAGGTTTAGTACCAGATTGTCTGGTAGGTAGCACTGCGCAAAGGTGGCGGTGTGGAGAGAGGACGAAAACTCCGAGATGGACATCGGTGCTGAGGGCACAAGTTCATGGTGTTCGGTATGTGGTATGTGATTTCCAGGGGAATAGTAGAACTCAAGCAGCTGTAGTTCTATGAATTCAGGGGATTCCAGCCAGGCGTCCACCGTGCAGGGCATGGTATGCTTGCTCAGGTAGCATGACGGGATGCAGAGGCTTTGAACGGAGCCCTGGTGGGAGGAGATGATGGCTCTGGGGATTTCAAAATCATTGAAGAGAGATAGCTGATGATAGTCCAGATTAAGGGGAATGGCGCGCCATAGAGGGCGCCACCGAATTTAGAGGACTTGGGTGCGGCAACAATCCTTGGTGGGGAGAAGCGAGATGATCTCCCCAAGGATGGCGTCCGGGAGATCGCTGATGCAGTCCACCCGATATTCTACGGGTTCCTGGGATCCGGTGGGGGCAGGGTCGCCGCTTCTCCCCGCGCTGCCGGGTGCGGGATCTACAACAGGCATCGCCGCTGGCGGGAGCCTCATCTTCTTGGCGCTGGGGTCAGCCGACTCCATTTTCCTCGAGGGCGTCGCATCGCGCTCACGGATTTGAGCAGAGTAACGAATGACGAGCCTAGTTGTAGTGCGAGCGAAGAAGAAGGGGAGCTGGGGGTTTTCTGTAGGAGTGAGGAAGAAGGGGAGCTGGGGTTTTCTGTAGGAGTGAGGTGAGGAATTTGGGGGTACGAGTGGAGCTAGCTGACGTGAGGTGGGTGGGAGCAAGGAGGAAGAAGAGCACCCAGGTTTTTGAATCTATTTTAGTATTTACTAGTGTGGATGGGCTGTTTTGTCTTGGGACCCGAGAAACAATTACTACTAGTACAGTGGAGACACTCTACAGCTACCCAAAAAAACAATTACTACTAGTACAGTGGAGACACTCTACCGCTTCTGGCTCCTCCTAGGTCATTGAAACGTCTCCCTCTACTGAATGTCGTTATACTTTTGTTCACCGACATGCGGGACATGCAGCGCGCGGGCCCAAATGCCATCCAACAAATTAGAAGGCAGTATGTAGGCGGAGAGTCACCCCGGTCATAGCGCGGCAGTAACGAGCCGTCGTATCACGAAACCCCACCTCCCCGCAATCTAATTTTGACGGACGAAGCAACCATCATTTCACTCTTCGCTAAATCCCCTTCTCCCTCACCATCTTCAAGAAAGGCAACACTTGCATCTGCCACTGTTCTTCTCTCCGAATGAAGGGAATGTAAGCGGATCCGTGATGTTGGTATATTTTCGTTCAAAGGAAAAAAAAGAACTTTTGCAAAGTAGTAACCGATCCTCACTCTCTTTTTTGTTTCATTGTCATTGCGATTGTGTTTTCCTTTCAGTGGACTCCTAGTGTTCGTCAGTTTCATGATGGACCAAGGAGAACCAGGCAACGATCTGCCGATATTGGAGCAGACGCGGGAGGCTGATCCCCACGAGACAGAGAGCTCCAACAAGATGGAGGCAACCACCGAGGCGACCCCAGATACTGAGATGGTCAAAGCCCTGTTTGAGGTTACAGCCCCCGTGGCACTACAGGAGCAGTTTTCCCCCTTTGAGGATGTGCCCCCCCGCCCCCCCCCCCGCTGAGCTGCCCAAGGTGATTTCCTTCTTTGCCGATCTCGATTGTGGTTTTTCATCTAAGTATGTGGTGATTTTTTTAGAAAAGGAAGTATGTGGTGATTAATAATGCAAAATTTTATTAGCTTCGATGCCATGGTATACGTAGTGGTTTAAATAACTTGTGTTTCTTATACTGAAAAGTAATTCAGAATTTGTTTCTGTTTCAATTAGAGCCCTGATGCAGACAAGGATTGTGTGGTTGTACATGTCACTCGCTATGAGGCGGATGACCTGAATATACGCACTGGGAAAACAGAGTTCTTAGGCTGTTGGATCCTGGAAGCCATTTGCGGTTATACTAATGAAGAGTTGTATTCCAGCCTCACTGTTGTCAGGCATGTTGTCCAAGGTGTACTGAAGCACAAGAAGTTCAAAGCTACTCCTTCGTTTGTGAGGAATATTGTTCTTGTCAAGTTTACGCAGGAAGATGACGTGGCATGCCTCCACAAACAAGTTCATCAGTGGCAAGGCCACAACGTTGTCTTCATGAAGGTTCACAGGATTGAGCTGCTGCGGGACGTCCTCGATGATGTTCATGGCAAGGTCCGTCTAGTATCCAGCCCAAATTAAATCGAGGCATGAAATAGTTGCCCCAGCTAGTGTTTAATAGTAGTTTGGATTGTGTCTAATTATCCGAACCTTTCTTATTATCGACCCCTCTGGGGCTAGTACTCTGTTTGAATCCGTCTATGGGAACTGCTGCTACTTTGTGTGCCCGTGAATCATGTGAGAACCATCGTAATTGTTGCCGAAAAAGATGCGTCCTCACTAGTTTTTTCATGAATATGGCATGGTAAGACATAAGTTGTCACGGTTTATCATACGAGCAGTGTGTGTTTTGATGAAATAGAGCACTCGTTCAAGAACCGTGCGCCTACGTATACATAAGTACTTGTAAACACTGTTGGTGCTACCCCACTTGTAAGCAGTTGTGCAAAACACGGCACATTGTCTCAGCTCGCTTCAACACTAGGCTATCGACCAGCTAACAATCAACAATCTGTTGTGAAAGTGCATTATATCGACTAGAGGGGGGGTGAATAGGCGATTTTTATGAAAGTCTTCAAAACGTGGAAGTTTCGAAGACAAACGATAGAAATAAACCTGTTACCATGCAGCGGAAGGTAGACTACACTAGGCAAACCATAGTCAAGTATTCAATGAAGTGAAAGCACAATGACTAATAACAGCTAGGTAGTAAGGATCAGGTAGGAAGATATTATGAAGCCAAACAGAACATGCAGTCACTCAGTGAAGACAAAAGATAGTGCAATCATACAATGACTTCACAAGGACCAACAGTAAGTAAAGGGAAGGGAAGGATGAAACCAGTGACTCGTTGAAGACAATGATTTGTTGGACCAGTTCCAGTTGCTGTGACAACTGTACGTCTGGTTAGGGCGGCTAGGTATTTAAACCTGAGGACACACAGTCCCGGACACCCAGTCCTGAACACGCAGCTCAGGACACCCAGTCCTCACCGTATTCCCCTTGAGCTAAGGTCACACAGACCTCGCCCAATCACTCTGGTATGTGTCTTCAAGGTAGACTCCCAAACCTTCACAGACTTCGTTTCACCGGCGATCCACAATGTCTCTTGATGCTTAGAACGCGACGCCTAAACCGGCTGGAGATCACAGTCCTTCAAGTGTATAATAAGTCCTTGAGATCACACAGACAAGACTTAAGTGAATGCCTAACACTCTTTGGCTCTGGGTGGTTAGGGCTTTATCCTCGCAAGGAATTCTCTCTCAAAGGCTTCGAGGTGGGTGCTCTCAACGACAAAGCCGCACACTAACTCTGAGCAGCAACCGTTTATGGTTGTAGGGGGTGGGCTATTTATAGCCACTAGGCAACCCAACCTGATTGTCCGAAATGACCCTGGGTCAACTAAGAACTGACACCGTGTTCCAACGACGATCAGATTTTAAACTCACACGGCAACTTTACTTGGGCTACAAGCAAAGCTGACTTGTCCGACTCTGGACAAGATTCGCTCTCACAGTCTTCACTCGAAGACATAGGTTTTGGTTAAGCATCACTTCAGTCATTCTAACTGGTTCTCTTGGACCCCACTTAATAGTACGGTGGTTCCCATGACTCAACAAAGAAGAAAAAGAACTACGAAAGATCTAAGTCTTCGAGCTCCATAGGCTTCATGTGATGTCTTCTCTTGTCATAGTCTTTGATGTGAATATCTTCATATACCACCTTTGACATCAATGTCTTCATATATTTTTAGGGGTCATCTCTGGTAGGAAAACCGAATCAATGAGGGACTTCTACATGTGTTATCCTGCAATTCTCACAAACACATTAGTCCCTCAACTAAGTTTGTCCTCAATACTCCAAAACCAACTAGGGGTGGCACTAGATGCACTTACAGTCTCCCCCTTTTTGGTGATTGATGACAACTAGTTGAAGTTTTCAACGGGGAATATAATATGTGAAATTGTAAGAGGATAGAGAATTGTCTTCATAAGCTGTGAGGGCTCCCCCTGAAGATGTGCATATAAGTAATTTGCTTTTGGATTGCAAATGCACATGGCAGGTTGTGCTTGTGGAGATCCTCTTCAACTTATGATGACAATCCACTATGCATGTGAAGGCATGTGAAGATAATGACATGCATAATGGAAAATGGACGTCTGCAAAATGATCTAAGTGCGGAATTTATCGTCGCACATGCAGAATTTATCATCGCATCACAAAGTGGCAAATAAGTAGCAGACGACCATCGAGTTTAAGTGGTACAACTCAAAGAACCAAATGTATCAAAACGAGAGTTGTAAACACGAAGCAAAATATAAAGCACCCGCCCTTATGGACCCGCTTGAAGACTATCAAACTCATATGCTTCTCCCCCTTTTGTCAGTAAGGACCAAAAAGGTTTGAAGACATAGAGCATCTACTCGTTCCCATGAAGAGTAGGTGAAGCAGCAGGGTCGTCGGTGATGTTCGGCGGTGCAGAAGAACTTGGGGCAGTGTCGAAGCATGCTGAAGGAGGTGGCGGTGAAGTAGCATCGTCTTCATCCTCGATCACTCTGGCATTCACAGTTGCAGTAGAGGAAGAGAACTCAGAGTCTTCAAGAGATGGAGTTCGTCGCAGCACTGCCCTTCGAGGAGGTGTGGAGTCAAACTTGAAGCGTTCAGAGAAGCCATCCTCTTGAAGATCATCTTCAGAGCACATCCGCGTCAGCCCTTTCCATGTGCGTCGAGAGGTTTCATGGGCAACAAAGGCATTCTTGGTGGCAAGATTGCGAATGCAGTTGACGTCCACCAAGAGGCTTCGCATTTGGCGCTTCAGCCAGTCATGATGCCTATCCTGTTTCTGATGAAGAGCCACCAGAAGCTCTCGGTCATTGATAACACGAGTGCGCTTCTTGGGTCGTTGGGCAATTGTGCTATCGGTGGCTTCAGTAAGGGCAGGATGTGGTGCACGTGTAGTTCCAGCCAAAGGATACACACGAGTGACTGCTTCAACTCCTTCAATGTTCTGAGAAAAACTTTGATGCTCCGCATTCTGAAGATTTAGAGGTTCCTTGGCAGGCTCAGGATAAATGGCTTCAACAGACATATCCACATCAGGCAGAAAGATCCGATGATTGCGAGCAGATGGCTGATATGAGATAGCGGAGTGGAGTTTAATCAGCCGCATTATCCATGGAGCATAGAACTTCAAGCCGAAAAGATCAGAGCCTGATGCAGCAAGTTGGCAGATGAAGAAGTCCTGTGCATTGAAGCATTTGCCATGAAGAATATAGAAGACAGGAACAGAAGCAGTGCGATCAGTGGCTTCCCTGACTTCTGGTGCTTGGGTTGGTGAAGGCTCCACATTAGCTTCAGCCATGACTGTCGGCGTTCTGGGAACGGGGGTCCCCAGACTTGCCTGCCTGCGGCCTACGGCGTGGCTCAGAGGGGGGCCCAGCGCGGCCCATCTTCACCAACACAAACCCAAGACCCTCGCAAGGGGCCAAGCCTCGCGGGGCGGACGACACGGAGCTTCCTTAGGCGCGGCCTCGTCAGGCTGGCTCACGAGGAGGCGGAGAGATCAAGGCGGGGTACCTCACAAGGTGCCTGTGACGCAAGCCATGACGACCGAGGGCGCCAGGCGGGTGCCAGCCCGCGCAGTGTCCTCCTTTCCTCTTTAGTGCAAAGGGGGCAAGCACAGCCGCGGAGTACCGAGGCATCAGACAAAGGTTGCCATTTCGGTGCAACGAGACCAAGACCAGGAGGACTACGAGATGGAGGTCACCGTGGAGCCCGAGAAGGCGTCATCACCAGAGCTTTGCGCAGGCGAAGACTACTTTTGTCAGGATAGCTGATACTAGCTGTCCCCCTTCAAATTAGCCCGCCATTGTTGGCTCCCTTCCCGCTCGATATTTGGGAAGAGGACCAGGGCCTCTATAAATAGGACCAGCCACCCACAGAGCAAAGGGGGGTTCGAAGGAGGAGGCTCTTTAGAGAGGGGTTTCGATCAGAAAGAGAGAGAGAGACAAAGGTGACTGAGCTCCTCCCAGCAGTTCATCGCCCCAGCTAAGAACAGACCCTCGCGAGGCTGTTCTTCCTTGTATTGTTCATCATCATCAGCCCAAGAGGCAATCCACCACACCACACACTGGAGTAGGGTATTAAACCACAACGGTGGCCCGAACCAGTATAAACCCTGTGTCTCTTGTGTTGTTCTTTTCATAGTTTAGATCCTAGCAAGGCGGAGGGGTGCAGGTAGGTAGGAGGCGAAATCTCCGCGCGCACCCCAGTGTTCGAACCTCAAGGGTCTGCAGGAACCCGAAATCTGACAATTGGCACGCCAGGTAGGGGGTGCACCGGAGTTTTCTCCGCCGCCACCGCCACGGCCTGCCTCGCGATGGGTAGCGCGTCGCCCGCTCCGGCCGCCGGCGCCAGCATGGGGGCCAGGGGGCTCCGTGCCCTGGCCCCAGCCCTGCAACGGGCACGGTGGCCGGACAAGCTCAAGCCGACGACGCCATCGCGCTACGGCGGCGCGACAGATCCGCTGGCCTTCTTGCTGGCGAGCGAGGAGGCCCTCCTCGAAGCCGGAGGTGACGATAGGGTCGTGGCCAACTGGCTCCCCATGGCCCTCACCGGCGCCCCGCGCACATGGCTGCTCCACCCGCCGGCAGCCTCCGTGGCCTCTCAGGAAGAGCCCCACAACCTCTTCCCCGCCCATCGCGCTACACCAACACCCCCGGTTGTCCCGGCCCTCTTGGGAGGCTCGCAGGCGCCGCCTACAAGTCACAACTTGAAGCCGTTCATCCGCCGGGCCGGCGCCGCTGCCAGGCGGCAGGGGCCTCCCCTGGACCGGGCGGCGCCTGAGACCGGCCTGACCTTCAGCTCGGAGGACCACCCCTCCAACTCGGCCTGCTCGGGTGCGCTCCCCATGCTGTGCACCCCCACCATCTGCCAGGTGGCCGTCACCAGAACCCTCATTGATGGCGGCGCGGGCCTCAGCTTGCTCTCGGTCAAGGCCTTCAACCTCCTCTGCATACCCCTGGAACGGCTGCAACCCAGCCGGCCCTTCTCAGGCGTTGGGGGCGAGTCGTACAGCTCCTTGGGACAGATCCGGCTCCCGGTAACCTTCGGCACCTACGACAACTTCCGCACGTTGTTGGTCGACTTCGACATCGCCCCCATCGGCCTCCCCTACAATGCCGTCCTCGGCTACCCAGCGCTGGCCCAGTTCATGGCCGCGACGCACCCGGCGTACAACCTCATGAAGATGCCCGGGAGCAGCGGAGTCCTCACCGTGCACGGGGACACTGGGGACGCGCTGCAGGTGCTCAAGCTCGCCTTCAAGACGGCGGCGTCGACACAGCCAGCCGACTTGGAGACCCCCGAGCCCAAGGGGGCTGCGCCCGCCAAGAAGAAACAGTTGTTCACCCAAGACAAGGCAGAAACCAAGCAGATACCCGTCGATGAGGACGGGTCCACCAACGCCACTTTCACCATAGGCGCCCACCTCAAACCCGAGCAGGAGGAGGCCCTGGTCGGGTTCCTGCGCGCAAACAAGAAGGTATTCGCTTGGGAGCCTGACCAGTTGGCAGGGATCCCTAGGAGTGTAACCGAGCATCACCTCAACGTGTGCCCCAACGTGCGCCCTGTGAAGCAGAAGGCCAGGTGGCAGTCCATAGAAAAGCAGGCCTTCATCGTTCAAGAGACCCACAAATTAGAAGCCGCTGGGGTCATTCACGAGGTTCGGTACCCAGATTGGTTGGCCAACCCTGTCGTTGTGCCAAAGAAGGGAGGGAAGGAGCGCATGTGTGTCGACTTCACCAACCTCAACAAAGCATGCCCGCAAGATCCGTTCCCGCTCCCCCGAATCGACCAGATCGTCGATTCCACTGCGGAATGCAACCTGTTATGCTTCTTGGATGCCTTCTCTGGGTATCACCAGATCAAGATGGCGGTAGAAGATGTCGAGAAGACAGCCTTCCTAACCCTATGTGGGGTGTACTGCTACACATGCATGCCATTCGGGCTGTGTAACGCAGGGGCGACCTTTCAGCGGCTGATGCACATCACCTTGGGCCCGCAGCTCGGGAAGAATGTTGAAGCTTACGTCGATGACATTGTGGTAAAGTCTCAGGAGGCCAGGACCTTGATACAAGACCTGGAGGAAACCTTCGCGAGCCTCAACTCAGTGAACCTACGGCTCAACCTAGAGAAGTGTGTGTTCGGACTCCCCTCGGGCAAGCTCTTGGGTTTCCTCGTGTGCCACCGAGGCATCGAGGCTAACCCGGAGAAGGTCAAGGCGGTGGAAGACATGAGCCCGCCAAAGACCCTCAGAGAAATGCAGAAGCTCACGGGGCGCGTGACCATGCTAGGGTGCTTCATGTCCAAGTTGGGGGAACGAGCGCTGCCCTTCTTCCAGCTAATGAAGAAAAAGGGGCCCTTCGAGTGGACTGAAGAGGCTGACAAGGCGTTCCAGGATCTCAAGAGATACCTGACCAGCCCACCGGTCATGGTGGCTCCGCGCCCTCAAGAGCCCCTGGTGCTTTACCTCGCCGCCACTCCCTACTCCGCCAGCGCAGCCTTGGTGGCAGTCAGAGAGGAGCGCCGAATCAAAACCGCGGCAGCGGCCCGGGACAAGGCAGAATAGGGACATGGAAGGCCCACAGAAACTGCAACCGCGGCTGAGGAGGATCAGCCGCCGCAGAGGGTGCACCGGAGGCGGAAGAGGCCCCTCTCCCAGATGGCCAGTCTCAGGAGGCCTCATTGCCTCAAGAGGCGCCATGGTCTCTGAAGGGAGCCACCAGCACTGACGCACTCCACCTCGTTGAGCACCCAGTGTACTTCGTCAGCACGGTGTTGTGGGATGCAAGGGCATGGTACCCCATGCCTCAGAAACTCCTCCTCACGCTACTGGTGGCCTCGCGCAAGCTGCGGCACTATTTTTAGGGTCACCCCATCAAGGTCGTCTCGTCATACCCCCTGGAGAGAGTGCTCAGGAGCCCTAATTTAGCTGGAAGGGTCGTTGAGTGGAACATAGAACTGCAAGCGTTTCGGCTCGAATTCAGCACGACCAGAGTCATCAAGGGAGCAGTGTTGGCGGATTTTGTGGCAGAATGGATGGAGGCGCCAGGCCTCAAGGCGGACGAGGATCGGTCCCTGTCCCCGGGAAGCGAGGCGCCAGAAGGCTCGGTCATGTACTTTGATGGGGCGTTCTCCAGGCATGGCAGTGGGGCTGGGGCGGTGCTTATATCGCCCACTCAGGACAAGCTCTATTACGCCGTTCAGCTCTATTTCCAGCAAGGTGGAATGGTCTCCAACAACATAGCGGAGTATGAAGGTTTAATAGCGGGCTTGAAGGCCGCAGCCGCCCTGGGGTGAAATGTCTCACCATCAAGGGCGATTCGCAGCTCCTTGTCAATTTCTCCAACAAGGTGTATGAGCCGAAGGATGAGCACATGGAAGCGTACCTAGCGGAGGTCCACAGGATGGAGAAGCAGTTCTGGGGGTTGGAGTTGGAGCATGTGCCCGGTGGCACCAATCAGGAGGCCGACGACATCGCCAAACGGGCGTCCAGGCGGCTACCTCAGGAGCCCGGCGTTTTCGAGGAGCGGCTCTTCAGGCCCTCAGCCCTGCCGTCATTATCGAACACAGCTCAGCCCCGGGAGGAGCTCCCCCAGCCACCTGCCTCAGGGGCTCCGGCCTGTGGCCCGGCCTCAGGAGCACGCCTGCTCCTGACGATGGAACCTCAGGAGGGATGTTGGATTGCGGAGCTCCGGAGTTACTTAACGCAAGGGACCCTACCGGAGAAGGAGGAGGAAGCGGAGCGAGTGGCACGCCAGGCCACGGCATACTGCATCAAGGATGGAGAACTCTACCGGAAGCGACCAAATGATGTGTCCCTGCGCTGCATCTCCAGGGAGCAAGAGAAGGAACTGCTGGAAGATATACACGGCGGAGACTGTGGACATCATTCATCATCACGGACCCTCGTCGGCAAGGCATTCCGCAGTGGGTTTTATTGTCCCACCGCGCTCAATGACGTCGTCGAACTAGTGAAAGCTTGTGAGGCCTGCCAGTTCCACGCCAAGCAGATCCATCAGCCAGGAGGAGGCTTGCAGACTATACCCCTTTCGTGGCCATTTGCAGTCTGGGGGCTGGACATCTTGGGCCTGTTTCCTCGGGCGCCAAGGGGCTACGGCTACCTCTACGTCGCCGTGCACAAGTTCACCAAGTGGCCTGAAGTAGAGGTTGTCCGTGCCATTCCCGCGGGTTCCGCGGTCAAGTTCATCAAGGGCATCATGAGCCGGTTCGGGGTGCCGAATCGCATCATCACGGACAACGGTTCGCAGTTCACCAGTAACCTCTTCAAAACATACTGTGCTAACCTTGGAACGCAGATATGCTACGCTTCGGTGGCGCACCCCCGAAGCAATGGCCAGGCCGAGCGAGCCAATGCGGAGGTCCTGAGGGGCCTCAAGACCACGACGTTCAAGAAGAAGCTGGAGGCCTGCGGCAGAGGTTGGTATGACGAGCTTCAGTCCGTGTTGTGGTCCATCCGCACAACCGCGACCAAGCCGACTGGAGAGACCCCGTTCTTCCTGGTCTACGGAGCCGAAGCGGTCCTCCCTCACGAGGTCAGACGTCGCTCTGCGCGGGTCCTGGCGTTCTATGAGGCGCAGCAGGACGCCATGCGGGGGATGGACCTCGTGTTGGGGGAGGAACGTCGCCGAGAAGCCGCGCTACGAGCGGCAAGGTACCAACAAGCACTGCGGCGATATCACTGCCGCAACATCCGCTCCAGAACTCTCGAGGTAGGAGACCTCGTGCTCAGGCGGGTTCTCTCCAGGGAGGGGCTGCACAAGCTCTCTCCCATGTGGGAGGGCCCGTTCAAAGTTGTTCATGTTTCCAGGCCCGGCTCCGCGCGCTTGGAGACTCAGGAGGGGGTGCCAGTCCAGAACGCATGGAACATCCAACACCTCCGGAGGTTCTACCCCTGAAAAGGCCCAGAGCCTATGAAGAAGGCGAATGCCTGTGAAGCTATCACGTTTTGGAAAAGGCCCAGAGCCTGTGAAGAAGGCGAATGCATGTGAAGCTATCGCGTCTTGGAAAAGGCCCAGAGCCTGTGAAGAAGGCGAATGCCTATGAAGCTATCGCGTTTTGGAAAAGGCCCAGAGCCTGTGAAGAAGGCGAATGCCTGTGAAGCTATCACGTCTTGGAAAAGGCCCAGAGCCTGTCAAGAAGGCGAATGCCTATGAAGCTATCGCGTTTTGGAAAAGGCCCAGAGCCTGTGAAGAAGGCGAATGCCTGTGAAGCTATTGCATTTTGGTAAAGGCCCAGAGCCTGTGAAGAAGGCCAATGCCTATGAAGCTCGCCGCCCGTGTCACTCTCACGTAATAATGAGTTGGGTCTGTACACGCCCCGGAGTCTCAGGAGCGCCGGCCTCAGGCCCTGGGGCTCCCTCCCACGCCTAGTGGCAGCACTTAGCTCCGTGCTGGTGAGAAGACGTCGAAGACTAGATTAGGTGCCGGACGCGGCTTTTCATTTGCTTTCCGCAGTTGGCTTGTTCCTTCTCATTCGAAGTTTTATTGAAGTTGTTGTCGTCTTTGGCTTGTGGTTCTTCGACTTTTCACTCTCGTACCTCGATTTCTCCTGTGCAAGGCCTCGCGAGGGGGGGGGGGCAGCCGAGCGCCCTCGCGAGTGTTCCTATCCTAGTCATTCAAAGGGTTCGCGACCTGGGCCCATTACAGGAGCACGCCTCCAGTCCGTGCCCCACGGGCACCGCGACACAAACAAAGGGCCTGGGTCACTCGCCCCCCACGGCCGAGCCCGGGAACTATCCACGCACGGGCACACAGCCGGAAGGTACGATAACTAAAGCAAAACGATGATTAACAGCAATAACCCAAACACGCCCCCATGGGGCTCCACACTACTATCTTTGTTATGCAGGAAAAAGGAAAAGAAAGAACAAACCTGGTGCAGATCGCCTCACACCAGCCCACAGGGAAGGCCCGAGCTGCCTCCGGAGCTCTGGCGGACTCCCTCTCGCGCTTCACCGGGGCGCGACAGCGGGCGGACACGTTGCCACCTCCCAAGCAGATACGACGGCGTGGAGGCTGACCGCGGCCACCGCTAGAAGAGTCGCCGCCTGAAGAAGAACCGGAGAAGCTTGAGGAACCCTGAGCGCCGCCAGCCGCGCGAGCGCTGCCCTCTCCATCATCACCGGAGCTGGGTTCCCAGCCGCGGTCGTCACCCTCGGGGCAACACCCTACGCGGCGACCATCTTCCCCAAACACCATCACGTAGAGGGTGGCATCGCCGTCGAACTTGAAGTGTAGGGTGCACCGACGGCTTAGGCCACGCGTGCGGGCAAACGTCTACCAACCGCGGACCAGGGACAGGCTCCCGGCCGCGGAGACCTCCAGTGAGACCCATGAGGCCCGGCTGCAGCAGCCGTCGGCCTAGAACCAGAGGCCGCCCAGGGCGCCGGCCGGGAGCTCGCCAAGGAGGAAGCGAGGAAGTGGAAGCCGGGTGCTAGTCGGCTCCGCCGACCACACGACGAACTCCGGCAGCACTTCAGCACCGCGAAAGCATGGCCTAGGGGGACGCGCAGCCAAAGCGCACCCCCCGGCCGCAGCAATCTGCCTGTCGCTGTGCTGAAGGTCGCCTCCACGGTCGCGGGGAGCTACCGTGGTGGCCATAGGATGTTTGCGAGGGCGCCCTCGGCCACGCTTGGGCGGGGGAGAGGCGGGCTCAACCTGGCGAGCCTTCCCCTTCTCTATGACCGAGAACCTCCTCGACGGGGCCATGTAGAAAAAGGAGAAGCATGGGGGGATGAACTGGAAGGGCGCCCGCCGGTCCGTACTTATAGCTGGCGAGGGCCAACCAACAACCCCCACGATCGCAGGTAATTATGACCCGCTTTGCATGCAGGGACTTGTCCAATCCGTGCAGTTGCCGAGGCGCAATGGGGAAGTGGAGGCGCCCACGTCCAATCAACCGCCATGCGGCGCCCAAGGCCGCAGGCTGTTAGGGCCCGCGGCGCTTTGCTCTTGCCCTTCCGCCTCCCTGCACGGCCAAGTCCGGGCGCGCCTTGGGCCCGGGGGCTACTGTCGGTGTTCTGGGAACGGGGGTCCCCAGACTTGCCTGCCTGCGGCCTGCGGCGTGGCTCAAAGGGGGGCCCAGCGCGGCCCATCTTCACCAACACAAACCCAAGACCCTCGCGAGGGGCCAAGCCTCGCGGGGCGGATGACACGGAGCTTCCTCAGGCGCGGCCTCGTCAGGATGGCTCACGAGGAGGTGGAGAGATCAAGGCGAAGTACCTCACGAGGTGCCCGTGACGCAAGCCATGACGACCAAGGGCGCCAGGCGGGTGCCAGCCCGCGCAGTGTCCTCCTTTCCTCTTTGGTGCAAAGGGGGCAAGCGTAGCCGCGGAGTACCGAGGCATCAGGCAAAGGTTGCCATTTCGGTGCAACGAGACCAAGACCAGGAGGACTATGAGAAGGAGGTCACCGTGGAGCCCGAGACGGCGTCATCACCAGAGCTTTGCACAGGTGAAGACTACTTTTGTCAGGATAGCTGATACTAGCTGTCCCCCTTCAAATTAGCCCGCCATTGTTGGCTCCCTTCCTGCTCGATATTTGGGAAGAGGACCAGGGCCTCTATAAATAGGACCAGCCACCCACAGAGCAAAGGGGGGTTCGAAGGAGGAGGCTCTTTAGAGAGGGGTTTCAATCAGAAAGAGAGAGAGAGAAAGGTGTCTGAGCTCCTCCTAGCAGTTCATCGCCCCAGCTAAGAACAGACCCTCGCGAGGCTGTTCTTCCTTGTATTGTTCATCATCATCAGCCCAAGAGGCAATCCACCACACCACACACTGGAGTATGGTATTACACCACAACGGTGGCCCGAACCAGTATAAACCCTGTGTCTCTTGTGTTGTTCTTTCCATAGTTTAGATCCTAGCAAGGCGGAGGGGTGCAGGTAGGTAGGAGGCGAAATCTCCGCGCGCACCCCAGTGTTCGAACCTCAAGGGTCTGCAGGAACCCGAAATCTGACAATGACAGCGTTAGTGGCTTCATTGGTGTTGGTGGTGGCAGCCTCAAGATTCTCAACCTCCACTTGACGAGCTGGATGGTCGGTCACAGTCACGTTCTACTCGAGAACAGCTTCTTGGTGGGATGGGGGAGTAGCAGCTTTTGGAGTTTCTTCTTCATCGGCGGATGCAGCCGGAATGTGTTCAGCAGCTTTAGCTTCAGACTCAGAGACTGGAGGCCTTGGTCCTTTGCGAAGCCTGTGTAACGCTGGCGACACCTGTGGAGTTGGAGTTGGCTGGGCCTCAAAGTCTTCTTCCTCTTGTGCTTGTGGGCGATCAGCCCATGATGCATCCTGAGCAATTGGCATCAGAGGACGACCAATGCTGATGAGTTCGCTGTGCGTTAGCACAGGCGATGATACCTATTGGTGCTCGAGCTGAGGAAGAACTGCATCATCTTCAACATGGTCATGGTGACCAATGTCTTCAGCAGCGATGGGATCAGCTGCTGGAAAGTCTTCAGCTTCATGAGCCTCTGTGAAAGTAGGTTCATGGACAGTCAGTTGACGTTCTTGAGGTTCAGCGTCAGGGCGAACCATGGAGATGGGTTCAACAATAAAGGGCTCTATGGGAGCAGCCCTTTCCTTCTTGGTCTTCCGCTTCTTCTTGGAGGGGGCAGTAGCAGAGGCTTCAGGATGTTTCCTCTTCCTTGCTTCAGCCTCAGCAGTACTCGTCTTCTTCAGCTCTGAAGCGGTTGACTGGGCCTTTGGCTTCGAGCTAGTCATGCTAGTTGGGAAGACAATGGGATCTGGTTCCTGCCTTGGTGCGTTGGGTTCGGCCATAGTGGGCTTCTTCTTCTGCTTGGCAGCCATCCTGAGATCAATGCCCGGACGCCCAAGGGCCTTGCGCTTCTCAGCCTTGTTGTAGCCTTGCACACACTTGTCAGCCAGGCTCTTCATGCGCTCACGAGAACCCTGAGCTTCTACGCGTTTCTTGAGAAAGGCTTCTTTGAGCTCGTGCAGCATAATCTTGAAGTTTTTCACCTCTTGCACGCTGAGCTTGGCCATATGCTTCTTGAACTGAGCTTTCTCAAAGTCAATCTTTTGCTTCAATTCAACAATGCGCTGGGCGATAGCTAATTCTAAAGCAATGGCGCCATGGAAGGCGACACTGAGGCCAATGGGTAGTTGAAGATCTTCGAAGCTGATGTTGGGCGTGTCAAACCACTCATCAATGAAGTTGTGGATGATTGTCACATCAAAGAGAGGCAGATCATTGAAGATTTCTGCTTCTTCTTTGCTCTTGATGAGTTTCTCAAGAGCGTCATCTGCAAGATCTTCATCACTGGACAGATCGATGGCATTTTTGCACAGAATAGCAGTAGCTGTCAGTCCTTGGCCGGTGTGTGGCAGAGGCATCTTGACTTTCTGGACTTTCTGGGGCTTGGAGATGCGTGACAAATCTTCAGACTACACACTGTCTTCAGGAGGTGCAGTAGCCAATGGCTTCGCCCGTGAGATTTTTGGTGCCGAGACAGGCTTTGAAGCTTTAGGCTGCTTCTGTGGCTTCGGTGCTGCAGGCACTTCGTCTGATTCAGCGTCATCTGCAGGCTCATTCACGGCAGTCCCTTGAACCACGATATGGGTGATGAGACCTTCAAGGTTGTAGAAGGGCCCAAGAAGATTGGGTTCAGCTTCGCGAGTTCCATTGGCACGGGGAGCAGAGGGACTAGGGTTGAAGTCTAATCCCAAAGACTTCTTGTTCTGCTTCGCTGAGTTCTTGGCAAACTGGAAGTTGCGCTTGAACAGATTGTCATCACGGCACCATAGTAGTGACGATGGGTGTGCATCTGCAGGATGTGGCCCACGGACCATGCAGGGATAGAAGCCTTGTTCAATGGCTTCTTCTCTGGACCTGGGTTGAAGATTCTTGTATAGGATGTCTCCCCATGGTCGCTTGATGGCATTTTTCTCAGCATATTCTTGGGTCACAAATTGGTATTTGAACCATTGTTCTGCCCAATATCTTCGAATCCACTGGATTCGGGTCTTGCGCTGATTATAATCCTCTTCAGGATCTGTCTTGTAAAGTTCTGAGAGGTCATCAGGCAGATCTCTTGATGTTCCGCCACGACGCTGTCTGCCTCCCTTCCTTGCAGATTTCTCTAAAGCCATGAATTTTAAACTGAAAGGCTTCAATACATTCAAAGCCTTCAAAGGTTTTCGCTTGCTGGACAAACAGGAACTGGCTTCGGGAGAATTTATATGATGCTGTAAGAATTATGCAAATGAATGCAGACTATGAGAACCAAGGGATTCTCCCACGGACATGTACTTGTGACAGCATTAAGGTGCGAGGGAAGGGGAAGAGGTCATATGCATTCTCAGAAGATTTTGAAGATAAATCAGTTTAGAAGACATTGACCTCATCGTGCGAGGACATTCAGTCATAGATAAGGAGTTGGTTCCAGATTTGTACAAATCCAGAGATCAGTACAAGTGAGGAATCTAACTACTTTGTAAAGCATAAGTGAATATACTAGGCATGTTATGAGATGCAGTATGAAAGAGATCCAACTTGTGTGAATAGAAACTGCTTGTGGTAAGAAGTGACAAAGCTATAGGATCAAAGGGGCCGTAAAAAGGAAGTTTTATTTACCACACGAAGAACTGCTAGACGGAGTGGAAGAGGAGGCCAAGCAGTTCGATCATCCGTGCCCTAACTTGGCGACGGAGGACACCTACGGCGACGGCGGAGAAGACGATGTCCGCGGTCGGCATGAAGCCGGCGTCGGAGAGGTTGCGGCAGCGAAGCGCTTCGTCACCGGCGTCGGAGAGGGCTAGCGGTGGCGCTAGGGTTCGTGTGAGAGTGGAAGAAGAGATAATGACTGTGGTGAGGCGTGTATTTATAGGGACAGGGGCGGCTCAGTGTTATTACACAGATGCCCCTGGCGATTCTCATCTGAGGAACATGTGGCCATCATGCAGCATATCGGGGGTTGTTCCATGTCCCACGCACGCCTGGATTGTCGGGTGGTCATTCCCACTTCTCCGGGTTTCAGGTGAAGGAATGAGGATTGAAAACGGACTTAATGTTTGTCTCTGTATCTTCTGCTGACAAGTTCGCAGAGAAGACATTCGACAGTTTCAATAGAATGCATATGATTTGGAGAGATAGAGTTTGAGATAGAAAGCATAGAGAGGTTAGGGTCCGATCACATTCACTTAGTTCAAAAGATTCAACAAGAAGACATAGCTATAAGTGAATGCTGTAGAGGACAGAACACTAGTATATATATATTCAACATAGTGAAGATAACCATGAAGACATGTTGAGATTGAAGCCAAACCAAATGTGAAGACATAGCAAATGTAACGCCATGAGTGAAACGCTTCGAACAGAACCTTTGGTGGTGGCGTTACCCACCGTATAGGAAGTATTAGACCCAGACACGGTGCACAATTATCGTGGCGCTCCGAAGTCAAATTCCACATTAATGTATTCACACTTAGAATGTATGTCTTCATTGATTGAAGATATACTTCACTTCGTGTGTTGCACATCTAAGTCATCAATATGCATAAGTGTTAGGATGTGTGCCTAATCACAGGACATTCGAGGATTCCAAGATATTTAGCTCACACCGTAACTTGCAAAATCTCTTCTCATCCAAGGGCTTGGTGAAGATATCTGCCAATTGCTCTTTAGTGTTGACGTGTATGATATCAATATCTTCCTTCACAACATGATCTCTGAGAAAGTGATGACGAATTTCAATGTGCTTTGTCTTCAAGTGCTGAACTGGGTTGTTGGCAATCTTGATGGTGCTTTCGTTGTCGCAGTAGAGTGGCACTTGCTTCAGATGAATGCCATAGTCCTTGAGTGTTTGCTTCATCCACAGAAGCTGAGTGCAGCAAGATCCAGCAACAATGTATTCAGATTCAGCAGTGGAGAGAGATACACAGTTTTGCTTCTTTGAAGACTAACATACAAGTGATTGTCCCAGAAAATGACATGTGCCTGATGTAGACTTGCGATCCACCTTGTCACCAGCATAATCAGCATCCGAGAATCCAACCAGATCAAACTCTGAGCCCTTTGGATACCATAATCCTAGAGTTGGGGTGTGAGCCAAATATCGAAGAATTCGCTTCAGAGCTAAGTGATGCAACTCCTTTGGTGCCGCTTGGAATCGAGCACACATGCAAACACTAAGCATAATATCTGGCCTAGATGCACATAGATAAAGTAAAGAACCAATCATGGAGCGGTATACCTTTTGATCGAACTCTTTACCATTGCCATCGGGACCCAGATGATGTTTGGCATTGGCGTCGTGAAGCCTTTGCAGTCTTGCATACCGAGCTTCTTCAGGCAATCTTTGAGATACTTCTCTTGAGATATGAAGATGCCGTTGCGTTGCTGTCGAATTTGAAGACCGAGGAAGAACTTCAGCTCTCCCATCACGGACATCTGATATTGCTCTTGCATCATATATCCAAACTCTTCACTGTACTTCTGATTGGTGCAGCCGAAGATAATGTCATCCACATATATTTGGCATACAAACAGTTCACCATCATATGTCTTCGTGAAGAGAGTGGGGTCGAGGGAACCAGGTATGAAGCCTTTGCTCTTCAGGAAGTATTTGAGTGTGTCATACCAAGCCCGAGGGGCTTGTTTGAGGTCATAAAGTGCCCTGTTGAGCTTGTATACCATGTCAGGATGTTTTGGATCTTCAAAGCCAGGCGGTTGTGCAACATACACTTCTTCTTCAATCTTGCCATTGAGAAAGGCGCTCTTCACATCCATTTGATATAGAAGTATGTTATGATGATTTGCATAGGCCAGCAGTATGCGTATGGCTTCAAGTCTAGCCACAGGAGCAAATGTTTCATCGAAGTCAATGCCTTCCACTTGAGTATATCCTTGAGAAATGAGACGAGCTTTGTTTCTGACAACTTGACCATGCTCATCTTGCTTGTTGCGGTATATCCATTTGGTTCCAATTATGTTGTGCTTCCGAGGATCAGGATGCTTAAGCAGTTCCCATACATTATTCAGCTCAAACTGTTGAAGCTCTTCTTGCATAGCTTGAATCCATTCAGGTTCCATGAAGGCTTCTTCAACTTTCTTGGGTTCTGTTATTGAGACGAATGCGAAGTGCCCACGAAAATTTGCCAGCTGGGTTGCCCTTGAACAAGTGAGCGGACTAGGTGCATTGATGCTATCAATTATTCTCTCGATCTGCACTTCATTGGCAACACGAGGATGTACAGGGCGAAGATTTTGCTATTGCTGATCATTGCCATTGTTAGTGGGATTGTCTTCAGGCTGAGCATTGTCTTCAGGTTGACCAGGTGCGGAGATGATAAGTTCCCATTAGTTTGATTGATTCACTGGATGGAACTTCATCTAGCACATTTGGCAGGTGCTCTCTCTATGAACCGTTAGTCTCATCGAACCGCACATCCACTGTTTCAACCACTTTATAATGAAAGAGATTGAAGACTCTGTAGGAGTGCGAATCCTTTCCATATCCAAGCATAAAACCCTCATGTGCTTTTGGTGCAAATTTTGAAGTGTGATGTGGATCCTTGATCCAGCACCTGGCTCCAAATACTTTGAAGTAACTGACATTTGGCTTATTGCCAGTAAGGAGCTCATAAGATGTCTTGTTCAGAAGCTTGTGAAGATAAACACGATTGATTGTATGGCATGCAGTATCAATGGCTTCAGGCCAGAATTTTCTTGGAGTCTTGTATTCATCAAGCATCGTTCGGGCCATCTCAATGAGTGTTCTGTTCTTGCGTTCGACGACGCCATTCTGCTGTGGCGTGTACGGGGTTGAGAATTCATGTGTGATGCCCAAAGTATCAAGATATGTATCAAGGCCAGTGTTCTTGAATTCAGTGCCATTGTCACTTCTGATGTGCTTTATCTTGGCGCCATAGTTGTTCATTGCTCGATTGGCGAAGCGTCTGAAGACATCTTGCACTTCAGTCTTGTAGAGGATTATGTGCACCCAAGTATATCTAGAATAATCATCAACAATGACAAAGCCATAGAGACAAGCAGTAGTAGTAAGAGTTGAGTAATGAGTGGGACCGAAAAGATCCATGCGGAGCAGTTCGAAGGGTCGAGTAGTTGTCATGATTGTCTTCGAGGGATGTTTGGCCCTCGTCATCTTTCCTGCTTCACAGGCACCGCATAAGTGATCTTTCTTGAACTTCACGCCCTCGATGCCTATGACATGCTTCTTCTTTGCAAGGGTGTGGCGGTTCCTCATGCCAGCATGCCCTAGCCTCCGATGCCAGAGCCAGCATTCTGAAGCTTTTGCTAGAAGACATACGGCAAGCTGTGGTCCTGCTGAGAAATCTACCACGTACAAATCATCTTTCCGATACCCTTAAAACACTAGAGACTTGTCAGATTCCATTAGAACGAGGCAACAATATTTTCCAAATATTACGATCATGTTCAAATCGCAAAGCATTGAGACAGATATTAAGTTGAAGCCAAGGGATTCAACAAGCATGACTTTATCCATGTGTTGATCCTTTGAGATTGCAATTCTACCTAGACCCAATACCATACTTTTACCAGTGTTAGCAAATGTGATGTGACTCTTGTCGGATGGACGTAAGGTTGAGTCCATAAGAAGGCTTCTTTTGCCAGTCATGTGATTGGTACACCCACTATCAATAATCCATTCTGAAGACGCTGGTGTCGTACCCTACAATGCAGTTAGGGGGATAGGCTTCACGAAGAGAATTGTGAAGCAAAAACATTTGACGAACCAGCGGGTTATGAAAGCTTAGATCGAGATTAGGACTGATAGGGAGAGTAGCAAGAGATTCAGGAACGAAGTACATAATAAGACCATTCGGGCATTTGATCTTGCGCCCTACAAGATGTTTAAGGTCCCCAGCAATAGCGTCAGACGATTTTGGTTTTCTGCTGGAGACCTTTCCCTGCAAAAGAGAGTTAAGCTTTCTTAGCCACCCACATCTTCAAGGGTGGCTTAGAAGCAATAAGTCTAAGTGCAGCGTCTGAGAACTTTGGCTTTGGAGCCCTAGCAAAAACTCTTGCAGGCGGACAATAGTACTCATAAGAATAAGCAGAATAGTTCTTGGTCTTATGAACATGGCGGTTCGATGAACCGCGCTCATATTCATAGGCCTGAGTATGGTTTCCCTGCAAAACATTTGCGTTAGTGCGACTCAGGTGAGTCCTCTGTCTGTATGAAGCCTTTGGACCGTATGAAGCCTGTGGTATGGGGTTTGTCTTCTTCACCTGTGGTGTCATGATGACATTCACAGGAAGATTTTCCAAACACTTTTTCGGCACCCAGATCGTCTTCATAGGCGGCCCATTCCTGCAATTAGTACCAATATACCTGGCAAACACTTCACCATTCTGATTCTTAAACAGTTTATAGTTTGCATCAAAGGATTCATCAATGACAATGGGGTTAGCACAAGTGAAGCCAGATAGATTGGATGGATCTACTGAAGGTTCCTTTGCAGCAACCCATGTGGTTTTGGGGTACTGCTCAGGTTTCCAGTAAGAGCCATCAGAATTCATTTTCCTTACGAACCCAACACCCTCTTTCCTCGGGTTTCGGTTCAGAATCTGCCTTTTGAGGACATCACATAATGTCTGATGCCCTTTAAGACTTTTGTACATCCCTGTTTCAAGCAATGTCTTCAACCTAGCATTCGCATCAGCAATAGCAGTGGTATCCTCAGCAGAGGGGTTAGTTCCCACATCAACAGTTGAAGATATTGCAACAGTAGCAACAGTAGAACATTCAGCAACAGAAGTAGCATTATCACGCTCAATGCATTTAAGACATGGTGGTTCAAATCCTTCCTGAGCGGAACTGATCTGTTCGGCGCGAAGTGACTCGTTTTCCTTTTGAAGATCTTCATGAGCTGCTCTCAATTTCTCAAGATCTTGCTTCCTTTGAAGATAATCATAGGAAAGATTTTCGTGAGTTGTTGAGAGCGTTTCATGAGGACTTACAAGTTCCTCATACTTAACGTGAAGATTTTTTATGTCTTCAATTAAGGACTCAGATCGAGTCATTTCAGCGCCTAATAGATCATCGCTTTTGTCTAACAGTTTTTGAATATGTTCCATAGCTTTCTGTTGTTCAGTTGCAATTTTAGCAAGTGTTTTGTAGCTGGGTCTTGAACCACAATCAGAGTCATCTTCACTAGATGTTTGATAGTGAGTAGTGCGTGTGTTTACCTTGGCACCGCGTGCCATGAAGCAGTAGGTAGGAGCGGAGTAGTCCTTGTCATTTGCATTGGTGTCGGTGATGGAGTCATTGTCTTCTTCAGTGTTGAAGATGGACTTGGCAACGTGTGCTGTAGCCAGACTTGCAACGCCAGAATCGGACTTCTCATCAGACTCCACCTCCGCCTCCTCAGAAGCGGACTCCTCCTCTGAATCCATTTCCTTGCCAACAAACGCACGTGCCTTGCCAGATGAGCTCTTTTTGTGTGATGAAGACTTTGAGGACGACTTGGAAGAAGACTTTGATTATTTCTTCTTCATCTTGTCATCAGAGTCATATTCCTTTCTCTTCTTCTTCTTTTTGTTCTCATTGTCCCACTGCGGACACTCAGAGATGAAGTGGCCAGTTTTCTTGCACTTGTGGCATGTTTTCTTCTTGTAGTCATGAGCAGAAGCTTCATCATTCCTTGAGCTTGATCGTGAAGACTTTCTAAAGCCTTTCTTCTTGGTGAATTTTTGGAACTTCTTCACAAGCATAGCAAGTTCCTTTCCAATGTCTTCAGGGTCATCATAACTACTATCAGATTCTTCTTCAGATGAGGAGACAGCTTTTGCCTTGAAGGCACGAGTTCGCCCATAGTTGGGACCGTAAATATCTCTTTTCTCAGAAAGCTGAAACTCATGTGTGTTGAGCCTCTCAAGTATGTCAGATGGATCGAATGTCTTGAAATCAGGACGTTCTTGAATCATCAGGGCTAGGGTGTCAAAAAAACTGTCAAGTGATCTCAGGAGTGTCTTGACGACTTCATGCTTGGTGATCTCAGTAGCGCCGAGGGCTTGAAGCTCATTTGTGATGTCAGTGAGTCGATCAAATGTGAGCTGGACATTCTCATTGTCATTTCTCTTGAAGCGGTTGAAGAGGTTGCGAAGGACACTGATTCTCTGATCTCTCTAGGTTGAGACGCCTTCGTTGACCTTGGAGAGCCAGTCCCAGACTAGCTTAGATGTTTCCAAAGCACTCACGCGGCCATACTGTCCTTTGGTCAGATGACCACAGATGATATTCTTGGCAGTAGAGTCCAGTTGAATGAACTTCTTGACGTCAGCGGCAGTGACACCTTCTCCAGCCTTGGGAACGCCGTTCTTGACAACATACCATAGGTCGACGTTAATGGCTTCAAGATGCATGCACATCTTATTCTTCCAGTAGGGATATTCAGTTCCATCGAAGACGGGGAACGCAGCGGAGACTTTAATTATCCCTGCAGTCGACATAGCTAAAACTCCAGGTGGTTAAACCGAATCACACAGAATAAGGGAGTACCTTGCTCTGATACCAATTGAAAGTGCGTTATATCGACTAGAGGGGGGTGAATAGGCGATTTTTATGAAAGTCTTCAAAATGTGGAAGTTTCGAAGACAAACGATAGAAATAAACCTATTACCATGCAGTGGAAGGTAGACTACACTAGGCAAACCATAGTCAAGTATTCAATGAAGTGAAAGCACAATGACTAATAGCAGCTAGGTAGTAAGGATCAGGTAGGAGATATTATGAAGCCAAACAGAACACGCAGTCACTCAGTGAAGACAAAAGATAGTGCAATCATACAATGACTTCACAAGGACCAACAATAAGTAAAGGGAAGGGAAGGATGAAACCAGAGACTCGTTGAAGACAATGATTTGTTGGACCAGTTCCAGTTGCTGTGACAACTGTACGTCTGGTTAGGGCGGCTAGGTATTTAAACCTGAGGACACACAGTCCCAGACACCCAGTCCTGAACACGCAGCTCAGGACACCCAGTCCTCACCGTATTCCCCTTGAGCTAAGGTCACACAGACCTCGCCCAATCACTCTGGTAAGTCTTCAAGGTAGACTCCCAAACCTTCACAGACTTCGTTCACCGGCGATCCACAATGTCTCTTGGATGCTTAGAACGCGACGCCTAACCGGCTGGAGGATTCACAGTCCTCAAGTGTAATAAGTCTTGAGATCACACAGACAAGAAGACTTAAGTGATGCCTAACACTCTTTGGCTCTGGGTGGTTAGGGCTTTATCCTCGCAAGGAATTCTCTCTCAAAGGCTTCGAGGTGGGTTGCTCTCAAACGACAAAAGCCGCACACTAACTCTGAGCAGCCAACCGTTTATGGTTGTAGGGGGTGGGCTATTTATAGCCACTAGGCAACCCAACCTGATTTGTCCGAAATGACCCTGGGTCACTAAGGAACTGACACGTGTTCCAACGGTCAGATTTTAAACTCACACGGCAACTTTACTTGGGCTACAAGCAAAGCTGACTTGTCCGACTCTAGACAAGATTCGCTCTCATAGTCTTCACTCGAAGACATAGGTTTTGGTTAAGCATCACTTCAGTCATTCTAACTGGTTCTCTTAGACCCCACTTAATAGTACGGTGGTTCCCATGACTCAACAAAGAAGAAAAAGAACTACGAAAGATGTAAGTCTTCGAGCTCCATAGGCTTCATGCGATGTCTTCTCTTGTCATAGTCTTCGATGTGAATATCTTCATATACCACCTTTGACATCAATGTCTTCATATATTTTTAGGGGTCATATCTGGTAGGAAAACCGAATAAATGAGGGACTTCTACCTGTGTTATCCTGCAATTCTCACAAACACATTAGTCCCTCAACTAAGTTTGTCGTCAATACTCCAAAACCAACTAGGGGTGGCACTAGATGCACTTACATGTTGTCTGACATATAAGCAACTATGTATCTTGTTACAGTGGTTCATGAAGTTAATTGAGGCCACAATGTAATAAATTCCAAACATTCACATGCTAGTCCAGCGCTCATGTGGAACACTCACATTAAACTCGTCTTCATAAAAAACTTGAAAAGCATAAGTTAAGCAATTTTATACATCTCAATGATTCATAGAACATAACAAACATATACTAGTTCACAGCAAAAGACAAAGTTGTGAGAAGATTTACAAATCAGGAAAAAACAAGCAAGGCTTCTCTCTGAGCAAAGGGCCTCCCGGCAGGCTTAAATTTCCTGGAGTTCACTCTGGTTTTTTCTTGTTGCCACCATTCAGGGTTAGGTTCTCTCATTCCAGAATAACCAATTATAATTGTGGTCTCAGCTGGAATGCTGAACCGAACCATGCAGTGTACTGACCAGCTGAAATGCTTGTGCATTCCACTAAATTTAAGCACCACTATTTGCAGAAATAAGCAGACCACAATGCCTCTTGTCCGTACACCTGTCCAAATAACCGCCGTGCAGCCATGCCAGCTAGTCCTTGGTCCATGGATGAACTGGTAGAAAGTGCATTCCAGACTAGGATGCAGTTGTTTTCGCTCATCCCTGCACCGCAATCAGGAAGTAAAACGTACGAATCATCTTCTTTTAGATTGCGTTGGTCACTCTACCTTAGTTACTACCAATGTAGGGATACCTTGAAGACGGGAGGTTAGACGACGGCAGCGAGGGATAGCCATCTCATTTTGCGCAGTTGTACTAAAACTGAGGTGTGTGCTTTTGATTGCGCGGATAGAAACAATACGGAGACAGACATCTCGAAATGATATGGAGACAGACATCCCTGTTTGCGCAAATAGAAAATACGGTTATTTAAGTAGTGACAGATATTACTACTCTCCCCCGTTTCCTCTTAGAACCAAGTCCTAGATTCATGCTACAGCTTTCCCACTTTCTTCCCTGTTTGAACCAACGCTTTGAGTCGACTGTATGAAATAGCTTTACTTCTAAACTACTACTACTATAATGCGGCAGTTTTGAAATTGGATTTACCACTCCATCTTCGGTTCTCCCGCCCAAACAAGCATTGGCTCAAAATCCACCGTTCATTTCCCCTCTCATGCATATCACTGCCGTCCATCAAACAAAGGATGACATCATCTGACAGCTAAGAGCTGCCGGATTCGCTCCTGCTCCATGTGCACATGGTCGACTCTGCTCTCCAAGTAAACAAATAAAGAAGTCCCCGTTGAATCTGGATTGCACCTACTGAAGTTGAGAAATGTCTAGAAACTGCTGCCACCTCCTCACATGCAAGTACGACAAGTTGGCAAATAGCTAGCACATTTTGGTTCCCCGTTGTCACCTGGGAAATAAACACTCTACTACTAACTTATTTTTTTAGATTACTGTAAAAATGGATTTTTTAGATGCCGCTATACTGTTCACATAACATAACATTGCATGGCTGATGCTAGCTAAAGTTTTATTCTGCTTCATCGAGAAATGTAATATTTTTATTATTCACAGAAAAAGTGTAATATTTTATTTCAGTCATACATAAGCTATACCTCAAGCTAATACAGGACATGAGTGTCTGTCAGACCTAAATGACTTATTTAGTTGCACAAAATAGTCCATAAACATGCATGTAAACCATCAAACAACTCTGGAACTATACATCAGTGGAACCCAGGAAACAACATATAATAAAACTACAACTTTTATCTTGTAATCAAATTCTTACTTGAAACTCAGTTTGATTTGTGCAAGTGATTTGCTTCTTATTTCAGAATAGTCCTTAGATCATGCAAACAAACACACTATGATATCTACTTAAGATACGAGTACCCATTTCTCTCTCTAAAAAGAAGGTATATGAGTATCTATCATACAGAACACACGTGCAAAGCACGTGCCTTAGTAGAATTCTAGGTGGCTTTGGAACAATGGAAGGAAGTAGAAAAGGATCCACACGAAGGGAGCTGGGGCAGTAGAGCAAGGCAGGTTTCGAAGGAATATATACCTAAGGGTCGTCGGCATGTCGCAAAGACGGCGTCGGGAGGCCGCATATTGGCCACAATACCGTAGGGAGGAAAAAGGGGGTCGGAGGCCCTCCCGAGCCGGCGCTCTCTCGGAGAGAACGTCACGGCCGCCGATCGAGATGCGCGGGCAGCTGTTGGTCTCCTCCCTCGCCGCCGACGACAGCATGAACGATGCACCTACACCCCTGCCGCGGTCGAGGTTGTCCGGCCGGATTTGTGACCAACTGTGAGCTGAGAGAGAGTGTGGCCACCTATGTCTTGCTTAGATCTGGAGAGCATGAGAGAGTGAACGAGAGGAACCCTAGTAAAGCAAGCTCTATTGCTCCTGCTTTTATATATAGTTGAGTGATTTTGTTGTACCAGCTTCAAAAAATGCGCTCCTACGTGTACCCGCGAGTGGGTGTGAGAGAACTAGTGCGTGCATGCACCGCTTCTCTTCATGAGAATACAATATACTATGCCCAAAGAACATTCGCCGCAAGAGTAATAGTACAAGTGTGTGACGTGTGAGCTAAAATAAAATGTGTGCGTCGTCTTTTGTTTTTTAGAAGTTCTGAGGGTTGGGTGTGAAGAGCACATATGTGCGTGACGTCTACCTGCAGATAGACGGTGGGTGCGACGTGCGAGTCTGCGAGAGGACTCGGGAGAGTCGTGACTCATGAGGGTGCGTGTGCGTGAGAGAGAGGGGGGCATGTATCAATGCAATGCATGTGTCTGTAAATCATTATCCGACAAACGTTCGCCACAAGCCTTTTCCCGACGAACGCCGTAAGGACCGTTAGATCGGCATCCGACAGTATCAGTTTTGCCATGTCATTTAATAGAACAGGCACTCCTCCTACACATAAATCTTCCACGTGAGTGTTAGCAACTGCCGTATGCTCCCTCCGTTTTGAAATGCAATGCATATAGCTTTATTGAAAATTCGAACCTCACAAACTTTTACCGAGTTTTCGTGTACCAAATTGCACATGTAGAATACCATGTATATATCATTTCATTCATCCTCGAGAGGTAACTATAAAGTTGAGTGAGGAGTCTACAATGAAAGACCATCGTATCACCCGCAGCAATTTCAAGCATCCTTTAGTGTCGAGGAATATCATAGGAACTCTATATGATATGATTTTTATAGGATTTTTCCTTTAGAACCAATTGCTTCATAGGAATAGATTCATATACTCCACATTTCAAAGGAAATAAACATGATATCATTTCTATAGCTTTAGAGCCACTTGGTTCATATGAATGGATTCCTATACTCCCTTAATTTCAAAGGAAAATAAACATTAGCGTATATTCAATAGAAAAGTTCCTATGATATGAACCAAATTACATCTCTAATCCCTCCTCATAGGAATTGAGAAACATATCATCTCTAGATTCAATAGAAAAGTTCCTATGATGTGAACCAAATGACATCTCTTTTCCAATCCCTACTCATAGGAATTGAGATGCTCCATGTCATCTCTTTCCCTACAACTTCCATGTATACATCTTCTATTCCTAAATAGATAGTACAACCCACTAGTAGCTTTTTTCCAAAACATGCAACTATGGCACAAGAACTATATAGTGTGCCAATAACTTTGAAAGATGGTCACTGGATGAAGCTAACCCGACAGTGCAGAGATAGGCAAATCCGAGCACTACTGGCCGTTGGATATCATCAACATTCCACCAGATCTGCCACATGTACAATTTAGAAGACTCCATGGTTGAACTTAAGCACAATGCACAAACCTCAAAACACAAGCACTTCTCCTTTCTTCTAGAATCTTCTGTATCATAATTGATTATTATTTTATAATGAATTGCCATTATTTGTTTTTTACTTTATGATTTACTCCCTCCGTTCCAAAATAGATGACCCAACTTTGCACTAACTTTTTACAAAGTTAATGCAAAGTTGGGTCATCTATTTTGGAACGGAGGGAGTACAATGCACAACCCCATGAATCTTAACATTTTTATAAAACTTATTGATTTTGAATGAGATGAACTATAAGAACTAAACGAACATCTTCATCATGCATATATGACTCAAAGCTTTACATGCTATAGTGTGTATTTATTCATAATTTGGTTTTGAAATCTCATGCGTTCAATACATGTGTACCTTACTAGTTTTGCGTAGAGTAGCAAATTTCACGCGGCCCCGGGTATATCAAAATGCAGGGCCCATGCATCATTGCCTTTCGGTCGAACCTATGTCCACAATTTTTTGTACGTACTATATCTCCACTGGTCCCCGAATCCAAAATGCTGCCACATTCCCGTAAAACCAAGCGGCCCACACATATTTAAGGTGTCGGCTCGAACCCGTTTACTACGACGTGGCCCCGCATGCCGTAGTACTCCTACAAACCCTACCGCCGCACTTATCATCAGTTTTCTTCAAGAGGACAAGGGAGAAGATGATTTGTAGTGGAGGCGCTTTCAAAAAAAGGATATGTAGTGGAGACCCCTACCCTAGGGTGCCCTAGGTAGCTGCCGCACGCATCATTGTTTTCTCTTTTCTTTATGCTCTTTCGCCCTAGAGTGAAATGATGGTTGCTTTGTCCGTCCAGCTTAATGCGGGAAAGGTGCGGCTTTCTGATTTGACCCCTCGTCGCTCATTTTCTACTACTGCGGTGCTACGACCAGGGTGCCTCCAATTCCAACCGCTGCTCCGAACTGTAATTTGGTGCATCGCACGTGGAACAAGATGGTGGATGAGCCACATGTCGGCCAAAGGGGTCCTGCTAAGTGTGTTGCCATTTCATGTGCGGACTGACCCTGCTTGAGTTGCTAAGCCAACACGAGAGGAGCAGCCTACCACTTGGTTTTGCTCCTTGGTGAATCCCGACTATATTGATCTAAAAAGATACGTGCTGAACTACCCTCGGCATCTCGGTTTAAAGGGCCTGCACGTAGTTCTAGGTCATCCATTTCACTAACTAAATATGAGTTACTATGTCACAAAAAGTATATCATTGGATTCTTAGGCGGATGTAGTTGTATTTAAAAGTCGAGGGCGGGGCTTTTCCTGCATGGTAGGCGGCAGGGTAGTTCCACCTAGTCGGTTCAACAGAGATGCGAGAAGATGAGGGAGTAGGCTGCTGCAAACGTAGGGCTGTGTGATTTGACAGTGAGTTACTGCTGGACAGGTGGGGCCCCGTGATTTGACTTGCCATTATCATTTTAACTGCGGCGCTACGACCGGCGTGAGTCTCCCAGATTCCTGACCACCTCCATACAGGTGCCTCTCCCAATGCTCCACCATGTAGTAGAGGCCGGCTCTTGCATGAGAGCCCACTTCTCCTCTTTTTCCTTGCCTCTCTTTCCTCCACATATGCAAAAATGCCATGTAAAGCGCACTATTGTACTTACTTTTACTTGCTCCTACAGGTGCTTAAGCTTGCCACATAGGCATAAAGTCTGATGTGGCAAGTTAATCAAGAAGAGAGAGACTAGTTTGGTGACCCAAGGAAGAAACAGTGCTAAGCACGTGTACCTAGGTGAAAAGACAATTTTGAGTCTATAGCTAATTAAATGAAGCAAACTTAGCAACACCATTTCATTGGAAGAGGTCACTCCTTGGGAAATGCGATAAATACTCTCGCTTAGCATCGTTTCTTCCTTGAGTACAAAGAAAGAGATAGAGAGGAGTAAAAAATACACTTATAGCCAACCTTGTTGTAGTATGAGTGACTAAGTGATGACTATGTATGACATGCCAACATCAGATAGCCTAACGCACCGCGTTAAATCTCCAAGGGCACGACCGCGCGAGCGACGCGGCGGTCATGGTAGGCGCGACCATGATATGGGCTGCTGGCAGCCCTTGGATCTGAGATCAAACGGTCGCATGCTAAGTTGCTGAAAATTTGCAGAATAACCCTCCAGGATAGGATATTCACCCATAGGTCTAGAATCACGCCATGCAACTGTTCGATCTCAGATCCAAGGGCTCTCGGAAGCCCGTATCATGGGAGAATGGAAAGCCACTACCCTATTGTTCGCACGCTGGCAGTTCGCTCCTACTCGTCCCCGCATGTCCTTGAATACTACGGCGGTTCGCTCCTAGTCGTCCCGTCCATTCACATTACGGCAGTTCCACTAATCCTAACCCTCCTCCCAAATCCATGGCGTCCCAAATCTCCACTATCGGCGGTGAGTACAAGGTTAGAACCATCACCGGCAATGAGTTCGATGTCATCTACACCCGTTCTTCCGCGACGGTGAAAGGATGCCTTTCTCGCTTCAGACGCATGTTCGAAAACTTACATGATGAGTGGGTCACTGGGCTAGATGTTGAGTACACCACAGTCCTGGGACGAGAGAAAGATCTAAAGGACAAAGAGAGGAAGAAGCCTACTTGATCCAGGTTTGCGTACATAACGTTTGCTTGGTCTACCAATATGCCATGTCGACGTTGAGTGCCAGGATTTTAAGAACTTCCTCAAGGACAAAACAGTGAAATTCGTTACTGTAGACTTTACGAATGACGAAGAAGTCCTGGGTCGGATAGGCCTCGTTGTAGGCAACCCCTTCGACCTCCAGAAGAATCAGCTGGTGCCCTCTCGTCAGCCTTCAATGCTGACCCTGGTAGGAGCCATGGTTCATCCTTCATACGGTAAACTGGAGAAACCTCCATGCACGTTTCATCGTCATGCATGGCAGCGGAATGTACTAGATATAGACCACATCCACTACGCTGCAATGGATGGCTACCTTTGTTTCACTATCTACAAGGGTTGGATGAAGAGCAACACCCAAGTGTGCGGTTCAAGCAAAGAAGTATCGGCCAAGAGGAATAGGGACAAGGACGAAGTCGAGGACGTGGATGAGGACTCCGAGTAAGGTGGCAGTGTCGTTGCTCATGGTGGTTCTAAACTTCTAATGCAGTGTCTACCGGATTAGTTTCATAGTTTAATTTCAGGTGTGCTTAGTTTAATTTGAGGGGTGTGTTATGCTGAGCCCCCAGCAGAACTATGTTATGTTTCTTCTTGTTACTTTAACTCTTCAGTATGTACATACTACTATTATTACTTTAATAGAAGTTAGCACCCCAATTAAGCACGTAGTAGCTTTTTTAATAGCACTATATGCATAATTTGGTGACGAGCGCTCTCTATATGTACCACCTTTTTTTTCAATTTCAATTTTTTCTCCATGGCGCAATCCATCGCTAGTACTACTGTACAAAAGTATACATTTTTTAAAAGGCTAGAGTACTGTTCATCACATATATAGCCAGTTAAATTCTCAACCTAGAACGACTTGCATGCCATGTAGTAAACCGATACGGAGGAAGTATAGTAAAAATGAGGTGATTTTACCGAGCGATCGGTGGGGGAGCATGGCCTGTCATGCGGTCCCACGTGTCATGATGTACCAAGGTGATGCGCATGTCCCTCTTGAGGCAGAAGCAATACTAGTACATGGTTTGAGATGATGGCGAACCGAAGTGTGAAATAATGGTTGCTTCGTCCGTCTGGGAAAGTGCGGCATTGTGATTTGACGTCCCATTGCTCATTACTACTACTGGGCCGGTACGAGTGGGGTGCGTCCCCCTGCTGTTCTGCACTGTTATTTGGTGCTTGACATGTCGAACTGGTTGCTATATGTCCCACATGTCGGCGACAGGAAGTACATAATTCATGAAATGGAGCATCGACGGAGGAGTATACTACAAAATTCATGAAAGGGAGCAACTTAGTTTTTGAAAAATCTGTTTTTACGGAGTACGTACCCACTAGGGTTTATAGGGCTCATCTAAAAAACATTCGTTTTTCCGTTTGATATGTCTCAGTTCTACTATACTAGTAGTAGTACCATTACATGTTGGATTTCAAGGTGCGTTAGATCACCCGGCGCAAGCAGTGTCAAGAGGAAACTAACGAATGCATGTACAAGTTCATGGAAATTTAGTGGTCATTCATGCATTCATTCTAATTAATGCCTCGGTAAACATAACTTCTTGAGAAAAATGAGCGTACTAATTACTTGTGCAAACTACGAAATTAATTCGACCACTCACCGTCTACCTTGGTTGGAGCTTTTGAAATTGAGCCATAAACTGGAAAGGAGGGAGTAGTAACTTTTGTCTCGATTACTATTTGTGGCCTTGTATAGATGCAAAATGTATTTTTTATAGTGGCCTTGTATAAGTAAATGGAGGGAGTACTAACCAAAGTACGTAGTAGGGACGAGGAGTAAACGGAGGGAGTAGTAAAATTTTCTCCTCGTGCTGCGAGCCACCGCGCGCGTGGGCGAGGGAGCGGGCGTAAGGCATAGTAAGCAAGCTTCACCTCATCCTGTGAGCCACCATGCCCGTGGGCGGGGGAGACGACATACTAAGCAAGCTTCTCCTCGTTCTGCGAGTTGACGGGACACATCAAAAGTACTCCAGTGTATAGAGCCTTGCCTCTAAGGTAGGCCCCACATGGTTTGCCTCTTTTTTTAATTTAACATAACGCGTCAAGTCACAATTTGTTTGTTCACCCGTGGTATATGCTCCTCCCTCCACCAAGTGGACAACCAGTACACAAGCTAAATTACCACGTGGGCTGCCTTTTTCGTACAGAAATGAGCTCCACCGTGTACCCGTGCGGGTGTGGTTGGGAAAGAGACGGGAGTACGTGCGCCGTGGGTGCACCTCTTCTCTTCGTGCACGTCCCCCACCTACGTGGGTGTGTGTGAGAGAGATACAAACCTAGACATGATGCGCCGTCCATCCCCATGCCTCCGCCCAGTCCGACCACCAGTCACCACCATGCCCCACTCCTCCTCACCTTATCTCTCATCTTTCTCCCTCCATTTTTATATACAAGGGGCCACAATCAAAATTACAATTTGCAGATATACAAGGCCACTAACACTAATCGATGCAATATTAATGGTGTTTGCCTCATGCTACTAGCAAAGGAGGATATTAATTATCCCTTGCATTCATGCGGGAATTTGTAAAAAAAATGCATCTTGATGTTCCGTGCAATGCACGGGCATCTTGCTAGTCCATGAAAACAACACATGGCAAAATTCCACGGTGAACGAGGGATTTGAATATTTTCTGGAGGGGCTGTTTGGATCTTGCCCGGAGTAGCCAAAATATTGGCGACCCTTTTGTCCACCAGTGCCTTTGCCACCGATGAACGAGGAATGGCTCGGGTGCTCATGCTGTCATGCATCCTCCAGCGCGCACGTTGGAGACGAGCTCGCACGAGCTGTGTTTTTTTGTCCCACAACGCCGCCCGAGCCGCCCGCGGATCGACCGGCGACCCGTAAATTACGCCATCCAACCGTAGCCGCACACATTATGACAGCAACTCAACCAACTGGACGAAATTCACGCAAACACATAGACAAACTGATATTTCATATAAACAATGACGGAAATCATATGAAATACCGGATTTTCATACAAACATGATGGATTTCATTACATTCAAATGAACTACGCGGTGCTAGTTCTGGACAGCACAAGTATATAATACCTGGCCTAAATGGTCGCATACCGATCGATTTGTGTTCCTCATGTCCGCCAGCACGATCATTGGACTGCCGGGAGCCCCGGAGGTATATGCTTCAGCGCAAAGGACGGCTCGCTTCCCCACTGCCCAATTGATATCATTGGCTGGTGCCGAAGATGATGGTGGCCGGCATCGGTTCGAGTTCATCACCGGCCACTACTTCGCCATGGCCGGCACCGGGTCGAGTTCATCCTAACATTCCCCTCTTCCATGGAGCCCATGCGGGGTCGACGAAGGTCCTTGCAAAAAAGGATCCAACAAGACACCTGCTGTGTATGCTGGCGTCGCCTCCGTGGTGGCCTTCATGGGACCCAAGCGGCGGCGGCCTCCCGTGTTCTACCTCTCCTCGATGATGGCGGCGGACGTGGAGGCGCTGGCCACCGACTCATCGCTCTCCGCGCACCCGGCTTCTGTCGCTGCTTGCATGGCGCGGTCGCCGACATGGGAGTCTCGGCCACAGAAACGGGAGACACGATACGAGGCGGCGGCGTGGACGGCAGCAACGACGCTCGTGCGCCGCTTCTCGTCGAGCTGGCCTAGAGCGGCGAGTTTCTGAACCGCGCGCCGGCTTGGGGCGGCAACTGGATCCGTCGGGCGAGGGGAGGGAGGTGGATCAGCAAGCTGCATAGCTCGTATCCGGCGAGCTACCCAGCCGGCTTGGATGCGGAATAACTACTCTTCGTAAGCCATTGTAAGAGTGGACAAAATGGTGGAGGAGATAGGGGAGCAGCGGAGGTGTGCGATTCTTGGCCGGCGTTTGGCCTCGTTTAAATAGGAGATTAAATAGATGGCGGACGAGAGGAGCTCGGTCGGCGTTGCGTTTAACACCGGCCCGGCCATGAATGGACGTGTGTCCAGAGTGGGTTTCTCGGCTTCCACATGGGCGGGTTTCATGGAGGCGTTTGAATGCGGCACGGAGGCGTGTTCAGACAGGTGTGCCGCGAGTGCCGCCCTCGACTCTGACCTAGGACACTGCGCCATTCTTCCACTGTCATGTGGGCTCTTTGGGTGCATGGCATGCATGTCAGTGACCCAACGCAGGCAGCGCACAGCAGAGTAACCTTTGGTGGGCCAGGGCGGTCAGAAGCGGGCATTTCATAAACCGATGATTGTTCATTGAGTGTGACGTCATCTTTTTCATGTAGATAAGCCTACTATGTTGATAGCCCATTCGATACGTTGTGATTCATAAAGACCGCTGCAAACATCAATGTTCTGCTTATCACAGATAAGATTGATTAATACCTGTAACAATCCATGTCCTTAACAAAGGGTGCATGCACGTATAGGTTGAACGTGTGTCTTGCGTCGTGTGCTGTGTGCATGCAGGCGTGCGAGTGTTGCATGCGTGCAAGGGTACGTTTCAGTGTTGCATGCATGGGTGTGTACGTGCGTGTGTTCGTGAGTGCATGTGTACATGTCAGTGTTGCATGCCAGCATGCGTGCGTGTGTACGTGTCAGTGTTGCATGCCTACATGCGTGCGTGTCTTGCGTGCGTGCATGTGTACGTGCGGGGTGAGGCTACACGTCAGTCGACTGAATTTTTCATCTCTAGTCATTAGATTTTCCAGCCGTTGGATACGAAACCAAGGGCCTCCAGTTTATCATCAAACTCCACCCCCCTGAGCCGCTAGCCACCACCGGCCGAACTGCCAGCCCCCGCCGCCCACGGCCGGCCCGCCCTCCCCGAAACCACTCCCCACCGCCGGTCCGCCACCGCACCGGCCATCATATAAATTCAACCGTAGCTCAGAATGAAATAATTTATATATGAAAAATCATCAGAAAAATGCAACCTATCCATCTGTACCAGTATCATGCATGAAAAACCAAGTTATACCTGCTGTATAGGTGAAAACACATGAATGGCATTTATAAGAGCTTATTTTGGAGTTGCATTTGAACCTTTGGTTCAAATGGACCTCAACCAAATGAATGCTAGTTGCATTAGCTCAAAGCACATCACATACTCATGCCATGTTCATGCATCATATTGTTGCATATGCTTGTGTTTGATTTTGACACCATTCCTTCTCGATAGGTCCTGCTTCAGAGACCGATCCAGAGTACCTGTCAGTGGAGCAGTGCCCCCTGTTGATCTACCAGGCAAGCAAACCCCCTTGTTCATTCTGATACAATCCTACTCTCTCGGTCCTGCTCTCATTTATGGCATTAGGACAACAATGATTCTACTGCTACTTTGTGCTGCGGTAGTTGAACCCATTCCTCTGCATGACCTGTCATTGCCACAGTAACTAGTTGAAACCCACTAGCATGTGTAGGAGTTGATTGAAGCCATTGTTGTGTTCCTTCAGTACCGCTTTACTTCAGTACCGCTTTCCACCCTCAATCAAGTGGTCAGGTGGAAAGGGTCAACCAAATTCTCGAAGACATGCTTAGAGCTTGTGTTATCTCATTCGGTATGGATTGGGAGAAGTGTCTTCCCTTCGCCGAGTTTGCTTATAACAATAGCTACCAATCCAGCCTCAAGAAATCTCCTTTTGAGGTTCTGTATGGACGAAGATGTCGAACACCTTTGAACTGGTCAGAAAACGGTGAAAGACAATTCTTTGGGCCGGATATGATCCAGGAGGCAGAAGGGCAAGTTCGTGAAGGGTACCCATCAATTCATTCGTGAGAATTTGAAAACAGCCCAATCTCATCAAAAGAGACAGTATGATCATCGTCATAAGGAAGTGGATTATGAAGTTGGCGACAAGGCTTACCTTCGGGTTACCACTTTGAAGGGCACCCATCATTTCGGTATCAAGGGAAAGTTGGCTCCTCGTTACATTGGTCCTTTTCGCATTCTCGCTAAACAAGGAGAGGTTGCCTACCAGTTGGAACTACCCCCACATCTTTCTCAAGTACATGATGTCTTCCACGTCTCCCAACTCGGGCGTTGCTTCTTGGATCCCATCCACGGAGTGGACCACGAAATGCTTGATCTCCAAGATAACCTCACTTATCGAGAGTACCCCGTCCGCATTCTGGATCAAGCAGAGCATGTCACTCGACTCATAACATCAAGTTTCTCAAGGTTCAGTGGTCTCATCATTCCGAGAGAGAAGTTACCTGGGAGCTTGAAGGTCGTCTTCGACTTGAGTACCCCACTTTCTTTCCGCCGACTCCTGAATCTCGAGACGAGATTTTTTCGAGTGGGGGCGAGTTGTCACATCCCTAGTTCTGGTATGACCTAGGCTAGCCTTCATGTTTGCATCATGTTTAAATTTCATTTAAATTTGAAATGGGGATTTGTGAAACCCTCAGAATCATTTCTGGAAATGACGCAGATAAAAATTGCTCCAAAAAGGTCCAAGAAAATGTTCATGTTGCTCTCTAAAAATATTGGACACAGATAAAAATCAAACCAATATTTTTAGGAGCTCATAAGTATTTATTTTGGGCATTTGGAATTAATGCAGTAATTATTTGCTTTGGATATATATTGTTATATATATACAATATTGTCCAAAAATTGTGCTAGTTGATGAGGAGCTCTGGTATAACACCACTAGCTCCTGCAAAAATTGGCACAAGGAAATAAAATGATTTAGTATTTTTATTAAATCAAAACAAATGTCAGAAAATAGAAAACAAAAACAAAATAGAAAAAAAGAGGAACTACCTGGACTTACCTAGGCCACTTGCTGGCCTCGCACTATGCAGCCAACCGGCCCAGCCGTGCGGCCCAGCTGGCCCAGCTCGCCTCCTCCTCTGTCTTCTTCCTCGAGCCTACCGGCACTGTGCGTGTCGCGCGCGCGCTCGCCCACGGCCAAGTCTCCCACCACCTCCTGCTTCTCCCTCTTGACGCCCTGGATGCCTGGACGTCACCACGACACCCCGCACCTCTCTCCCTCTCTCTTGTTTCTCCCCCCCTCCCCTGGTCTCTCTCCCGTGCACGGCGGAACGCTGCTGTCGCCGCCGCTCGCCGTTGTCACGCTCACCGCCTCCCCCTCGCCCTCTCGTCGTACCCACGAGCTCCGTGCCGTTGCCCTGCATCATCTCCCTCAGCCACGCAAGCCGGAGCGCCCCGAGGAGCCGCCATCACCGTCATCTTCACCTCCGGCCGCTCGAGATTGTCGTCGATGTTCTGCCCGCGTCAAACCTCCCCCGAGCTCGCTGACGCCTCCGCCGGATCCTCTGTGAGCCACTGCATCGATCCCCCCTCTCCCCTAGCTCGTTTCCTTCCTCTAACAATGATGTCGTCGGAGCCGAGAGCTCTTCGCTGCCGTTCATGTCGCCGTCGTGGCCACTGTCACCTAGGGCCGCGACCGAGCACACCACCGTGCTCAGTGCAATGCCAGGACCCCAAAACCCTCACTTGTTGCTCCTGCCGTGCATCGTAGCCCCTTCTCCCCTCCCCGCCGAACTCCGGCCGCCGCCCAAGTGGTCGCCGCCGTCGATTTAGGCCATCTCCGGTGAAACGGAGGGCACCAGCGGATGCGCGCGAGCACCAGCTCCTCGGAGATGGTCTCCGCGGCCCATTTGGTCGCCGGAGACGCGATCTCGAGCCCCTCCGCCGCGTTCGGCCTCGCCGGCGGCTAAACGCGGGCGGGTTGGCTGGGTTTAACCCCCCAGTTGACCAGATTTGACCGTATGGGTCAATGACATGTGGGGCTCGACCTGTCAGGTGATTAGCTTAAGGCTAATCACCATTTAACTAAACCTGACACTGACAGTGGGCCCCAGTGCCACTAACCCTATAATTAGGATAAACTAACCCCCTACTTAACCTGTTACACTGACGTGTGGAGCCCACAAGTCAGGTTTGACCCCAGTCAGCGCTTTTGACTTGCTGACGCAAGCATGACGCAGTGCTGACGCAGTTATTTCTTTTCTGGTTTAAATTAAATCCGGAAATTCCATAAAATGATATAAACTTCAAAAATTCATATAAATTCAACCGTAGCTCAGATTGAAATAATTTATATATGAAAAATCATCAGAAAAATGCAACCTATCCATCTGTACCAGTTTCATGCATGAAAAACCAAGTTATACCTGCTGTATAGGTGAAAACACACGAATGTCATTTATAAGAGCTTATTTTGGAGTTGCATTTGAACCTTTGGTTCAAATGGACCTCAACCAAATGAATGCTAGTTGCATTAGCTCAAAGCACATCACATACTCATGCCATGTTCATGCATCATATTGTTGCATCTGCTTGTGTTTGATTTCGACTCCGTTCCTTCTCGATAGGTCCTGCTCTGGAGACCGATCCAGAGTACCTGTCAGTGGAGCAGTGCCCCCTGTTGATCTACCAGGCAAGCAAACCCCCTTGTTCATTTCGATACAATCCTACTCTCTCGCTCCTGCTCTCATTTATTGCATTAGGACAACAACGATTCAACTGCTACTTTGTGCTGCGGTAGTTGAACCCATTCCTCTTCATGACCTGTCATTGCCACAGTAACTAGTTGAAACCCACTATCATGTGTAGGAGTTGATTGAAGCCATTGTTGTGTTCCTACCGTGCCATGCTTGCTATTGCTTAGAATGTGTCAGGTCTGATTCATTGGGAATGAATTGGAGTACAGTGCTATGTTCTGATGTTGAGAGTTAAGCGTGTGAACACGATTTGGTAAAGGTAGCGGTGAGAGGCCATGTGGGAGTACATGGTGGGTTGTCTCACTAGAACCGACCTTAAACACTGAGTTCTATGTATGTTGTCCAATGACTCGATACTACCACACATTGGGTTCCGGTAACTCGACCCCTCTCGACTTATTAACCAACTTGATCTCTGTCCAGGAGTCGCAACTAGTTTCTGGTGTTTGTAGGTAGTGTTAGTAGTCTACCAAGTGGCACCTGGCCAGGTGGGCTTGGGACAGACTAGGCACAGTGGCATGATGTACGAAGTGGCACCCGGATGGTGGGCTTCGGAACCCTGGTCACATCGTTTGGGGTCGTGAGCGACACCCCGGCCAGATCTCCTTGCGGATGGAACCCAAATAGGCGATAAACCTGGATGAGAGACTTGTGTGGTTAGTCAGGTCATGGCCGACACCCTCGCCAGGCTTCCGCTTGAAGGTTGCCGAGGTACATGATATGTACATGGCGGTAAGTGGCGAGAGCGTGTGTGAAGAAGTAAACCCCTGCAGGGTTATCATGATCTATTCGAATAGTCGTGTCCTCGGTTATGGACTTCTTGGATGCTTACGTGGTACATAGACAACTTGAAGTGGATACTCTAAAATGCTCAACACAAGTGTGAGTGCTATGGATGGCTTTCTCGTAAGAAGACGAGGATGAATCCATAGTAGTGTATTGATGTGGTGATTAGTGGACTCGTGTGCGCTGCCCCACCTCAAAGAAGTTTCTCGTTGTCGTAGACCAGGATAGCCATCGAGTCAAAGCTGGCTTGCTGCAACTAAACCCCACATTACCTTCTTGATACAAATGCATGCATGATAGGATCTGATGTAAGTCTTGCTGAGTACCTTTGTACTCACGTTTCCTTTAATTATGTTTTGCAGGTGAGACATCTGTCTCACTAGTAGTACTGCTTGGACTTCGACGAGTAGCTTGTTACCTCAGCTACGATCTTGTACCTTGGGAGGGACTTGTAGATAGTCAGGCTTCTTAGCCTTTTTCTTTTGTAGTTATCTGTACTCAGACATGTAATGCTTCCGTTGCTTGTATGCTCTGAATGATGGTTCATGTGACCCCTGTTTGTATTTAATGCTATGTGGCTCTTCTGAGCCTTTATCTATATGAGTTTGCGTTATGTTGTGATGACATGTTGTACATCACATACTTGCATGTTATGCATACGTGTGATGTGTATTGCTATGTGTGGGATCCGACAATCTAGTTGTTTATCCTTGGCAGCCTCTCTTATGGGGAAATGTAGTCTAGTGCTTCTTTGAGCCATAGTAGTCCGCTACAGCCCGGTTCACCGGAGTCCTACTAGCCCAGCACTACTGCTCAGGACACTTGACTGGCCGGCCTGTGTTTCATTTCGTTCCTGTGTTTGTCCCTTCGGGGAAATGTCATGTGGTGACCTCCGGAGTCCTGCCTAGCCTGCTACAGCCCTGGTTCCCCGGAGTCCTGTTAGCCCAGTGCTACAGCCCGGATTCACACGCTGCTGACCGACATGCTCGATGTGAATCATGTATGCATGTCCCCATAGGTTAGTGCTGCTTTGGGTTCACAACTAGCCATGTCGTCCCGGGTTCTCTATCATATGGATGCTAGCGACACTATCATATACGTGAGCCAAAAGGCACAAACGGTCTCGGGCCATGGTAAGGCGACACCCGTGGGAATACCGTGCGTGAGGCCGCAATGTGATATGAGGTGTTACAGGCTAGATTGGTGTGACTTAGAATCGGGGTCCGGACACCTTTAATAGACCGAAAGTGAGATTGGGCCCTGATTGTGCCAAATAACCCACTAGACTTTAACAGGCCGAAATTCGGACGGGCCGTAAATGCGCCGACCTAATACACAGGCCTTTAACAGGCCGAAACTTCGGTTGGGCTAGATTATCATCATTTTTATATGGGACGTTAATGGGCCCGATATGACGTTGGGCCACATATGGCCCATGGTTTATGTCCGGCGTTAACAGGCCGAAAATGACAACATGCCGAAAGTGGCCCAAAGCTATAGTGGGCCTCTAACAGGCCGAATGTCAGACATGGCCGAATATGACCCAAATCCTTCACGGTCGTTTATGGGCCAAAAGTTTTGATGGCCTTTAAATGGGCCCAAATGAAGCCGGACCTTTGACAGGCCGGAAATACATCAGGCCGTAATTCAGCCCAATTACTTAGCGCACTGTTAACGGGCCAGAAGTGACCATGGGCCGCGTTGATGACAAGTTTAGGACAGACCGTTGATGGGCCGATTTGACAGAGAATGTTGGGCCTTTAGCTGGCCGGCCCATTGTGGTCTGCAAAATCTTGTGGGCCTTTAGCTGGGCCGGCCCATTATGGACTGGAAAATTGTGTGGGCCTTTAGCTGGGCCGGCCCATTATGGTCCGCTAAATTTTGTGGGCCTTTAGCTGGGCCGGCCCATTATGGTACGCTAAATCTTATGGGCCTTCGGTTGGGCCGGCCCATTTAATCTTTGTGGGCCACTTTTGGGCCGGTCCACGTGTTAACATATCATAGGCCCATCTCGACCGTTGGATGGGTGACACCTGTGCCAACGCGGAGCTGACGCGTGGATCCGTCAACCAATGAGAATTTTACACGTGGAAAATCGGCATTGGTCGTGGCTGTTAACGGGTTATCGGATCCAAAATCCGACCTGATAGCTTAACAACGTTCCGTTACGGTGGATGCCACGTGTCGGTCACCCTTGACGAAAGCACTTCTGTGACGCACGATTTATCGTCTTGGAAGTGGACACTTCCGTGATGATAATTTTGGCAATGTCATGGAACACTTCTACGACAGCACAGGTATGATTATCTTGATTCTGTCATAAATTTGTCATGGATGTACATGCATGACAGAAAACGCGACCTACTATGAAAAACACGTATCATCACGGAAGTGTATTTTTTTGTAGTGATTACAACTCGATACTAGAACAAAGATATGACTCTATATGAATGCCTCCGGCAGTGTACCGGGATGTGCAATGATCTAGCGTAGCAATGACATCAAAAAATAGATAAGCCATGAAAACATCATGCTAGCAATCTTACGATCATGCAAAGCAATATGACAATGATGCTCAAGTCATGTATATGATGATGATGGAAGTTGCATGGCAATATATCTCGGAATGACTATGGAAATGCCATGATAGGTAGGTATAGTGGCTGTTTTGAGGAATGTATATGGTGGGTTTATGGTACCAGCGAAAGTTGCGCGATACTAGAGAGGCTAGCAATGATGGAAGGGTGAGAGTGCGTATAATCCATGGACTCAACATTAGTCATAAAGAACTCGCATACTTATTGCAAAAGTTTATTAGCCCTCAAAGCAAAGTACTACTACGCATGCCCCTATGGGGATAGATTGGTAGGAAAAGACCATCGCTCATCCCCGACCGCCACTCATAAGGAAGACAATCAATAAATACCTCATGCTCCGACTTCGTTACATAACGGTTCATCATACGTGCATGCTACGGGAATCACAAACCTCAACACAAGTATTTATACTAATCCACAACTACCCACTAGCATGACTCTAATATCACCATCTTTATATCGCAAAACTATTGCAAAGAATCAAACATATCATATTCAACAATCTACAAGTTTTATGTAGGATTTTATGACTAACCATGTGAATGACCAATTCCTGTCATCTCTCTAAATAGATATAAGTGGAGCAAGAGAGTTTAATTCTTTCTACAAAATATATTCACACGCTCTAACAAATATAAGTGAAGCAAAAGAGCATTTTACAAATGGCGGTTTTCTATGTAAAGAGAAACATGCAATCCAAACTTCAAATGATATAAGCGAAGCACATGAAGCATTCTATAAAGCCATACTCAAAAGATATAAGTGAAGTGCATAGAGCATTCTATAAATCAACCAAGGACTATCTCATACCAGCTTGGTGCATAAAAGAAAAATGAAAACTAAATGCAAAAGACGCTTCAAGATTGCACATATCACATGAACGAAACGAATCCGAAAACATACCGATACTTGTTGAAGAAAGAGTGGATGCCTTCCGGGGCATCCCCAAGCTTAGACGCTTGAGTCTCCTTGAATATTTACTTGGGGTGCCTCGGGCATCCCCAAGCTTGAGCTCTTTCCTCTTTTCCTTCTTCTCACATCGAGACCTTCTCGATCAGCGAACACTTCATCCACACAAAACTTCAACAAAAAACTCGGTAAGATCCATTAGAATAATAAAGCAAATCACTACTCTAAGTACTGTTGCAAACCAATTCATATTTTTTTTGAATTTCTACTGTAATATAACTTTTCCATGGCTTAATCCAGTGATATAAATCGAAAGTTTCATCAAAACAAGCAAACTATGCATCAAAAACAGAATCTGTCTAAAACAGAATAGTTTGTAATAATCTGAACATTCACCATACTTCGGGTAAACCAAAAATTATACAAAAATTAGGAAAAATTAAAAAAATTTATAGAAAGACAGTGCAAAAAGTTTCAGATCCATTTGACATTCCAGTAAAAAATGTAAAATCGCGGACTACAGTCAAAGTTTCTATCCTGCACCGTACAAACCAACGGGCAAAGTAAACATCCTAAAGGCAAATCTTGGCACATTATTTTTATTTTTAAACTTTATAAAAGCACACAACAGAAATAAATGACTCTCTAAAACTTCCGTGTTGTCTCCTTGGCAGCGCTTTCTTTAAAGCCATTAAGCTAGGCATATGGTGCTCAAGTAATGAATCCACCCGGATCCCAAGGTATATCAAAGCCAATTTTAATTAGCAATGATTTGGCATTTAATAGAGAGCACAAGGTAGCATATATCATGTAATTACGAAATCTAACTCTCTTCCTATGCATCGGCATTCCATAAAAGAACAATTCATGCACACAAAGTAAAGGCCAAAGCATAGTATAAACAGTTTCTTGCAATTTTATCATGTGGGAAGCATATAGAGGTGGAGATATAGTTCCTCTCTCATAATAATTGCAAGTAGGAGCAGCAAGCACATGCATATTATATTCATAAAAATCATCATGTGTAACGGTAAAAGGCAACCCATCAATATAATCCTTAATAAGGGCAAACTTCTCCGATATAGTGTAGTTGGGAGAATTCAAAAAGATAATAGGACTATCATGCGTGGGTGCAATAGCAACAATTTCATGTTTAACATAAGGAACTATAGCAAGTTCATCTCCATAAGCATAATTCATATTGGCATCTTGGCCACAAGCATAGCAAGCATCATCAAAAAGGGATATTTCAAAAGAATCAACGGGATCATAGCAATTATCATAGCATTCATCCTTCGGTAAGCATGAAGGGGAATTAAACAATGTATGAGTTGAAGAGTTACTCTCATTAGAAGGTGGGCACGGGTGATCAATCCGCTCTTCCTCCTTTTGTTCTTCGCTCTCCTCCTCATCTTTTTCATCCAATGAGCTTACAGTTTCATCAATTTCTTCTTCCATAGACTCCTGCAAAATATTAGTCTCTTCTTGGACAGCGGAGTAGTCCTCAATATATGGTTCAACATAGGCATTAGAAGCATAATTATCATAACACTATTTAAGTATGGAAAAAAATTCAGATTTGTAAAGAGTAGCACCATACTTTTCAATCAAAGAAGCAATTTCGTAAGCACCCTTAAAAGCAACAAATTCTTCAATTTTTTGAACATCATAGTAACTATAAACACATTTAGCATACGAAGATACGATTCCATTATCACTAAACTCACATTGATAGGGAAGGTGTTTCTTAGGGTTTTTAGAACAACAAGTAAAATCGTATATTTCACATAAATTCCAAGCATAGCCTTGCAAACGATGAATTTGACCCAATAGAAATTTCCCTTTTTCAGATATTCGGTGTCGCACGTAACAAGCATGCTCATCTAAAGATTTGCCCTCAACTAAGCTAGTTGGGGTTTCAGCACGAGCACATATGGATCGAAGATGATCCAAGTAATAAGCTTCAATAGTGTGATAGATTTTGAGTGGCTCTTCAACCATTGGTTCAGTAGGTACAACTAATTTTTTTTGGTATTTTGCGTTTCCTACCCATAACTAAAGATAGAAAAAAACTAAGAACAACAAATAAAAATTACTTAGTGATAAAGCAAACAAGCACACATGAGAATATTCACCCCACGCTATTGCTCCCCGGCAACGGCACCAGAAAAAGGTCTTGATAACCACAAGTATAGGGGATCACAAAAGTTTTCGATAAGTAAGAGTGTCGAACCCAACGAGGAGCTAAAGGCAGAACAAATATTCCCTCAAGTTCTATCGACCACCGATACAACTCAACGCACGCTTGATGTTCGCTTTACCTAGAACAAGTATGAAACTAGAAGTACTTTGTAGGTGTTGTTGGATAGGTTTGCAAGATAATAAAGATTACGTAAATAAAAAGTAGGGTCTATTTAGGTAAAGACACAACTAAGTTAGTTTTAGTAAAGAGCTTTTCATTATGAGAAAGTTATTTGTCCCTAGGTAATCGATAACTAGACCGGTAATCATTATTGCAATTTTATATGAGGGAGAGGCATAAGCTAACATACTTTCTCTACTTGGATCATATGCACTTATGATTGGAACTCTAGCAAGCATCTGCAACTACTAAAGATCATTAAGGTAAAACCCAACCATAGCATTAAAGCATCAAGTCCTCTTTATCCCATACTCAACAACCCCTTACTCTGGTTTGTGTTTCAGTCACTCACGCAACTCACTATAAGCGAATCATGAACGTATTGCAACAGCCTACAGCGGGGATCCTTCACGCTTGCGCGACACGGAGAGCACCATAGGACACCACCAATTATAAAACATGCAACTCAAACCATCTTTATCATCAAATAGCCCATAGGACAAAACAGACCTACTCAAACATCATAGGATAGCCATACATCATTGGGAAATAATATATAGCATTGAGAACCATGTTTAAGTAGAGATTACAGTGGGTAAGAGAGAGGTTACACCGCTGCATAGAGGGGGGAAGAGTTGGTGATGATGGTGGTAAAGTTGTTGGTGAAGATTGCGGTGATGATGATGGCCCCTGGTGGCCCTCCGGCGCCACCGGAAGCGAGGGGGAGAGAGCCCCCCTCCTTCTTCTTCTTCCTTGACCTCCTCCCAAGATGGGAGAAGGGTTTCCCCTCTGGTCCATGGCCTCCATGGCACGGGAGGGGCGAGAGCCCCTCCGAGATTGGATCTATCTCTCTGTCTCTCTCTGTTTCTGCGTTCTCAGATTCTACCCTTTCACCGTTTCTTATATTCCCAGAGATCCGTAACTCCGATTGGGCTGAAATTTTAACACGATCTCTATCCGGATATTCGATTTCTTGCGGCGAAAGGAAGGCACCAGCCGCCTGATGGGGTGGCCACAAGGGTCAGGGGCGCGCTTGCCCCCCTGGGGCGCGCCCCCTGCCTCGTGGGCCCCTTGAGCATCGTCTCGCATGGATTTTTCTTCCCAAAAATCATATATATTCCAAAAAAAATCTCCGTCAGTTTTTATTCCATTTGGACTCCGTTTGATATGGATATTCTGTGAAACAAAAAACATGCAACAAACATGAACTGGCACTGGGCACTGGATCAATATGTTAGTCCAAAAAATAGTATAAAAAGTTGCCAAAAGTATATGAAAGTTGTAGAATATTGGCATGGAACAATCAAAAATTATTGATACGACGGAGATGTATTAGATTTTCATGGTGTGAGGACAGTGGATACATAGTATACCGGTTTCTGAGGTGGGAACTTGTGTCCATCCTCCTCTCGTTCAATGACGAGCACTGCGCTCACCACCTGCTGTGTTGCAGAGATGTATAATAACATCGGTTTGCCGATGTTTGGCGCTGCCAGGATTGGGTTGCTCGCTAAAAGAGCCTTTATTTCCTCCAGCCCGGCCGTTGCCGCTTCCGTCCACTCAAAGTGGTCGGTACGTCGGAGAAGGCGATAAAGTGGCAATGCTTTTTCTCCTAGTCTGGAGATAAAGCGGCTTAAAGCTGCCACGCATCCGGCTAGTTTTTCAACCTGTTTAAGGTCTATTGGTGTAGCCAATTGTGATAAAGCTCGGATTTTGGCTGGATTTGCCTCAATTCCTCTATTGGAGACGATGAAGCCCATCAGTTTTCCAGCGGGGACGCCGAAAATGAACTTTTCCGGATTGAGCTTGATGTCATATGTCCAGAGGTTGTCGAATGTGAGACGCATGTCGTCTATTAACGACTCGACGTGCTTAGTCTTGATGACGATGTCATCCACATATGCTTCAATTGTCTTGCCGATTTGTTTCTCCAGGCATGTTTGAATCATACGTTGGTAGGTGGCGCCGGCATTTTTAAGCCCGAAGGGCATAGTGTGGAAGCAAGAAGGCCCGTATGGGGTGATGAATGCCGTTGCGGCTTGATCAGACTCCTTCATTTTGATTTCATGGTATCCGGAGTATGCGTTGAGGAAACACAGTGAGTCGTGTCCTGAAGTAGCATCAATAATCTGATCGATGCGGGGGAGGGGGAAGGGATCCTTGGGGCAAGCCTTATTGACGTCTTTGAAATCGACGCACGGGCTCCAGGATTTGTCCTTCTTTGGGACCATCACTAGGTTTGCTAGCCAGTCTGGGTGTTTTATCTCTCTGATGAATCCAACCTCGATTAACTTGGCTAGCTCCTCCCCATGGCTTGTCGTTTAGGTTCGGAAAAGCGCCGCAGTGTTTGCTTGATCGGCTTATATCGCTTCAATATATTGAGGTTGTGTTCGGCCAGCCTGCGTGGGATTCCTGGCATATCACAAGCTTGCCAGGTGAATATGTCCCAGTTCCCGCGCAGGAACGTTCATAGTGCGGCATCAACCGTTGGGTCCAGTTGTGCCCCGATGGAAGCTATCTTCTTGGGGTCCGTCGGGTGGACTTGAAATTTGCCTATTTCGTCTGCTGGTTTGAAGGAGATGGATTTGGGATGCTTATCAAGGATTACGTCATCCGTATCCACCGTAGAGCGTAGTGCGGTTAACTCTTCGGCTGCAAGGGCCTCAGACAATGACTCAAGGGCCAGGGATGCTGTTTTGTTTTTGGTGCAGAGGGCTATGTCCGGATCACTAGCAAGAGTGATAATACCGTTGGGCCCGGGCATCTTGAGCTTCATATACTAGTAATGAGGTATAGCTTGAAAGCGTGTGAATGCATCTCGCCCCAACAGGGCGTGATATCCACTGTTGAAAGGGGCCACTTGGAAGGTTATCTCTTCGGACCGATAGTTCTCCGGCATGCCGAATACCACGTTGAATGTAATTTTCCCTGTGCATCGTGCCTCCCAGCTGGGAATGATCCCTCGGAAGGTCGTATTACTATGCTCGATGCGGCTCCTGTCTATTTCCATTTTATTTAGTGTGTCCTTGTAGATGAGGTTTAGTCCGCTGCCACCGTCCATGAGCACTTTAGTGAGCCAAAAGCCATCCACAATTGGGTTGAGGACCAAGGCGGCTGGTGCCCGGACTGACCGGATTTTTGGTTCATCACTGGCGTTGAAAGTTATGGCCGTGTCGTTCTAGGGATTTATTGTTGCGACTTGGCAGACTTCGGCGAGGTCAAGGAGTGCCCTCTTGCGCCAATTGTTTGAAGCAAAAGTCTCAAAGACTGTCAATACTCTGTGGTCCTCGTATTCCGAGGGAAGTTGCTCCGCGGTGTTTTTGGTGAGGATATCCTCACCGCTCTTGGCCACTTGACGGAGTATCCAACATGATCTAAGGTTGTGGTTTGGTACGGTATCCGGTGTCATGTGTATTTTGCCTGGCCTATCGAGCCATCCCTCCAGAACGGTTCTGCGTCCCTTAATGGGATTAGTTTTCTTTACTATGGGTTTGGGTGCCCCACGAGGGTGCATCCATTTTGCTCGCCCGAGGGGTTGGGTGGAGACCGGTGGCTCCCAGCGAGTTGTCTGAGTTTTCCAGGCGCTTTCCATTGCGCAATACTTCTGTACTATAGTTGACAAGTCCGTAAAGTGTAATACATGACGGCGATTGATGGCGTTGAGGATTCCTTCGTCTGTCCAATTATTGCAGAATAATGAAATCGCGTCCACATCATGGCAATCTTTAATCTTGTCTTTGACAAGGAGGAATATGGCCCAAAAGTGATGGACTGTTTCCTGAGACTGCTGTCGTATGCACGTGAGGTCGCATATATCTGAATGACCAGAATTTCTTGTTGAATATTTCATGTGGTGTGTGGGTGGTTTTAAATATGAATCCCGACCCAATTTGGAGTCCGGAGTTTGAGAAGCTTCCGAGCTTATTAGTTCGGGTTCCGGGATGTCCAATGATTTTCTGGCCCCACGCCCGATTTCAGATTCGGAGGGCTTGGAGTGTCGTTTCGCAGATAGGTATCCGTCCCTTCGAGCTCAGAAATTTGAACATAGTTCATCTTTATCATAGGGGAAGAACTATTGTCTTGCTCTTCTACGACCACTATCTGATGGGTGATCGGCGGAGATTTGATTTCTCTCTGATCGGTTTTAAGCCCAATCTGATCATAGTTAGTAGCGACCCCCATGGCGGCGATGCGATCTAGGAGTTCGTTTAAAGATGACCACTCTGCCGGATCCATCCGTCTGGAGTATTCAGAGTCAACATGGAGGTGATTTTCGATGACCCGAGAAGTCATCATCGGCTTAACGGCTAAGCGGGCAATCATGGTAAAGCCACCCAACCGGAGGGTTTGGCCCGAGGCCAGAGCTCCTCTGGAGGTGATACTGTCTTTGATAACGAGGCGAGCCATCAACCCTAACTTCGACGTCACAGTGGAACTCTCAATGAAAGCACCAATGTCAGTGTCAAAACCGGCGGATCTCGGATAGGGGGTCCGGAACTGTGGGTCTAAGGTCGATGGTAACAGGAGGCAGGGGACACGATGTTTTACCCAGGTCCGAGCCCTCTTGATGGAGGTAATACCCTACGTCCTGCTTGATTGATCTTCATGAGTATGAGGACTACAAGAGTTGATCTACAACGAGATCGTTGTGGCTAAACCCTAGAAGTCTAGCCTCTATGATTGTGATTGTCTCTACGAACTAAACCCTCCGGTTTATATAGACACCGGAGGGGCCTAGGGTTATACAAAGTCGGTTACAGAGAAAGGAAATAATAAATCCAGACGCCTAGCTTGCCTCCCACGCAAAGGAGAGTCCCATCCGGACACGGGAGGAAGTCTTCTATCTTGTATCTTCATGTCCCAATAGTCTGGCCCATGTCACATAGGCCATACGCCTGAGGACCTCTTAATCCAGGACTCCCTCAGCGACATCATCATCTTGGGGGCGGAGGCGCCCCCGCAAGCGCCGACTATCGAGGCTCATGGCACTCGGCCTGCCGTGCCACTAGCGCCGCCGGTCGGCGGCGAGCTGGTGGTGGGGGCGACTCCCTTGGTCCGTACTCCAGTGCGCAGGCGCGTGGCGAAGGCGACCTCAGCGCCACGACCGCAGGAGATCGAGGCTGCGAGCTCATTAGCCCCAGACACAGAGGCCACCAGAGTCGTCCCGCCAGAATGGACACCTGGGGGAGGGACAGGCATGCTGAACAAGGCGGCGCGGGACATTCAGGCCCAGCTTTAGGACCAAGGCGCCGCCCTCCAGCAGTACACGAAGACATTCTTGTCGACGCGAGCGGCCGTCCAGGTACGCTTCTTTGCTTTGTTTTCTGATTCTTGCAATCTTCCGTGGGGGCGCACCAGCGCACCCACTAGGGGTAGCCCCCGAGTTCCCGGCCGGCTGCTGAGCAGGTGGCTCGGAACTTAAAGGTAAGTTCCGAGTGCTGACTTTTTCTTTAATTTTGTTGTCTTCGTTGCAGGACTACCACAACATCCGTGCGGCCACCTTCAACTCCCAGGTCCAGGAGCTAGCCAAGCAGACCGCTGCCTTGTCCGACAGCCAGAGTAGGCCTCCAACTTTTCTCTCTTGCGGGGCCACATCAGCGCACCCGCTTGGTGTAGCGCCCGAGATTCGGGCTCACTGCCGAGCAGTCAGGCCGGATCTCTCGGCAACCACTTTTCATTTTGGTCAACTTGTTGATTGTCTTCTTTTCTTTGCCTTTGCAGGAGCCAACGCCACCTTGCAGCAGCAGCTGGGCGAAGCCCAAACTGGACTGCATGCCAAGGAGGAGTGCAGGAAGGCGTCCCAGGAGCATGACCGCCTGGTCAAGGAGATGGCTGACTAGGTGGACCTGAACAAGGCAGAGCTCCAGAAGGCGAAGGATAGCGGGGCCGTCCTCCAGGCCGAGTTCAAGACTGAATGCTCGGGCTAGGCCGAGAGGGAGAAAGCTCTGTCCGACGGCTACGGCGAGATCGAGGACATGTTTGATGGTAAGTTATCCTTTCCCTTTCTTTCATCTATTGACTGTCATATGAGTCGGCTTCCGGCTTCATGGTTCTTTTTCCTTCTTGTGTAGAGTACTTCCATGGCCACTCTGTTGCCTCCAGCCAAGCCATCGAAGCTCGCCGTGATGAGCGAAGACGAGCTCAAGTAGAAATCGCGGCCAACGCCCCTCGGACCCTTGACGAGCAGCATCTCGCCATTCAAGCTCGTCTCCAGCCGGCTCATCGGGCGTTCCGCCGTCTGCAGCGCGTTGGAGCCCAGGTTGTTTCCGCCCTCTGGCCAGGCGTTGCAGCTCCGCGTACCCCGAGTCGGACCGCCGACTGGTTAGAGGTGGTTGTCGGCCGCTTTGAGGCATGGAAGGGCTCCTCAGCCCGGGCAGGCGCGCGGCGGGCCTTGGAGTTTGTCAAGACGTGGTATCCTGGGCTGAACCTAGCCCAGCTAGCCATGTTCCTGCAGGAGGAAAGTGAAGAGTTGGCGGCGCTGGGGCCTACGCTCACTCTACGTATGGCGGCGATCGCCGACTACACCGATACCGGTGTCTTCTTCCCCGAGCTGGACGAGGAGGGTGCCGAGGTGCCGCCGAACTAGTTTGGGCTGCACCCGAACGACGACGAGGACTCGGTAGAGGAAATCGCCTCCAGCGATGAGGGTAAAGACGAGAAAGCACGGATGGTGAAGATGACGCACCGGAGGATGGAGCGGACATCCAGCCTCAGCTTGATCGAGCATCAAGCAATGAGCCGCCTACGAGCGTGCTGACTGCCGCCGATGGCGACCAAGCCGAGACTCGCCTGATGCCCACTCCGCCAGCTGGCGCCGCCGACTCCACCGACCTGCTGGACCCGGCTGCTGCTCCTCTGGCCTAGGCGGCCAGTTTATTTTATCTTTTCCTGTTTTTGTAGTCTCATGAACAAAATTGTTAGATTTTCGTAGTTCCACCCGCTGGGGGTGTATTCAAACCTTGTTGAATGCCGGCCAAGGGCCTTTTGCTACGTAAATTAATTTTGCCGAGTTCCAACTCGTCTTGCTTTTCTCCTCCTTTAGCTCTTTTCCTTTGCCGCCTTCCCTTGGCTGCCGCCTTGCCAGCCAGACAGCTGTTCTGCGGTCTGTGGCTGGGTCAACTACTTGACCATTTTTTGGGAAGGCAAGTTCCTCGGCCGTTTGGAATGTAGCAAGTTAAGTGAGAAGCTGGTCGGCCGGCTGCTCAGCAGCCGGTCGATGAGGCGAGGAGCCGACTTGGCCTATGCGAGTGCTTTCGTCCTTAGCCATTATTCATGTGAGCACCATTTCCTGCCTTTAACTCTTGCTGTCGGTGTCAAAACCGGCGGTTCTCGGGTAGGGGGTCCTGAACTGTGCGTCTAAGGTGGATGGTAACAGGAGGCAGGGGACACGATGTTTTACCCAGGTTCGGGCCCTCTTGATGGAGGTAAAACACTACGTCCTGCTTGATTATTCTTGATAATATGAGTAGTACAAGAGTTGATCTACCACGAGATCGGAGAGGCTAAACCCTAGAAGCTAGCCTATGGTATGATTGTATGTTGTCCTACGGACTAAAACCCTCCGGTTTATATAGACACCGGAGGGGGCTAGGGTTACATAAGGTCGGTTACAAAGGAGGAGATATACACATCCGTATTGCCTAGCTTGCCTTCCACGCCAAGTAGAGTCCCATCCGGACACGGGATGAAGTCTTCAATCTTGTGTCTTCATAGTCCAACAGTCCGGCCAAAGGATATATCTGGCTGTCCGGAGACCCCCTAATCCAGGACTCCCTCAGTAGCCCTTGAACCAGGCTTCAATGACGATGAGGCCGGTGCGCAGTGTTGTCTTCGGCATTGCAAGGCGGGTTCCTCCTCCGAATACACCACAGGAGAGTTTGAATACAAGGATAGTGTCCAACTCTGGAAAATAAGTTCCACATACCACCGTAGAGAGAATAATATTTCCACAAATCTAATCTGCTGACACGTTTTGGCAGCATGACATCATGCCGCGGTCCGGTAATTATTCGAACCGTTTTTCTTTAACCAGCCCCGCACATAACGCGAGGCGGTTTCTTGACATGTCTTGTCAAAGCAGAGATCGTGTTCCCCTTATTATGGGATTCTCATCAATACGGACGTGGGTAACCCAACCGTGCCATCAATTACGGTGCTTGGGGGATAAGCAAGTTTTACCAGGCTAGTGGGGGCGCATAGTTTAATCCGACCTTATAAAGGGATAAGATCTCACCTTTTTCTATCCACGCCTTCTTCCTCCTTGCTCATCCATTCTCGCGCACTCGAGCTCCAACACTCAAGTCCACATCCTTCTCCTCAACTCTCTCCAAGCATGTCCGGAGCGGGAGGCAAGTGGATGGCCTCCTCCGTCACAGAGGGACACATCAAAAAGCTGCATGGAGCCGGATACTTAGCCGCGGATATCACGCACAAGCTGCCAGCCGCGGGGCAGGTCATCCCTACCCCGGAACCTCACAAAAGGGTGGTTTTCCTCCCCACTTCGTCCGTGGATTGGGGTTTCCCCTCCATCCATTCGTCCGTGGCCTCATGTTCTATTACGGGCTGGACTTTCATGATCTGGCCCCGAATTTCATCCTCAACATCTCGGCGTTCATCGTTGTGTGCGAGGCTTTCCTCCGCATCCGGCCCCACTTCGTCCTGTGGCTAAAGACCTTCAATATCAAGCCGAAGGTGGTGGGCGACCAACAAGCGGAATGCGGCGGAGCCATGGTGGGCAAAATGCCCAACGTTATATGGCTCGAGGGTTCCTTCATGGAGACCATAAAGGGGTGGCAATCGGGGTGGTTCTACATCACCGAGCCGCGCGACACCAACTGGGTGGTGGCCCCCGAGTTTCGATCCGGAATCCCCACGCGGCTCACTTCCTAGAAGGAGAAGGGCCTGTCCAGGGGTTCATCGGTGGAGCTGGACGGACTCCAAAAGTGTATCTGGAACATGACAAGCAAGAAAGTTAAGCTTGTCAACATAGTCCAGGTTATGCTCTTTCACTGGATCCTCCCGTGTCAACAACGGGACTTCAACTTGTGGGAGTTCGACCCGGCCCAGCACCAGACTCTCAGCGAGCTCTTCGACATGACGCATAAAGACGTCTGGAGGGTGCTGTTCAAGGGTACCAAGGTCCCTCCTTCTCTTACCGAGGACCGCGGGCTAAGCGCGAAGCGCCATGCGAATCCGGTAAGTTCTGTACATCTAGCAGGGTATTTATTTCCCATAGCTTAACCAAGTGCAGGGCCTGAGCTCCCATGCCTTTGACAGGACTGGGTGGAGACATCGGAGCAGATCAACTGTCCGGACCTTCTGCCCGAAGACCAGCGGATGCTCTCCTGACGGAGATGCAGACTCCGGCTCCTTATGAGGTGCCGGATAAGACCAAGAAGAAGGCCAAGGGAACCCGAAAGAGTTCCAGGTGCCAGGTGGTATCCGACTCATCGTCCGATAACACCGAAACACAGTCCTCCCATGAAAACGAGGAGAAACAAGATGAAGATTCTACCCCTCCAGCCGAGGGAGACAAGAAAAGGAAGGCCGCCCCAACCGGGGAGGCCGAAGGGTCCAAGAAGGGAAGGACTCTCCTTCCGGACTGCTCCACCACTGCCGCCGACGGCGAAGACGAGTGGCTGCTTAGGGCTAACCCCTGGCGAAGTCGTAAGTATTCGGATACCAGAGTAACTCATAGCATACCTTTGTCCCACTGCTTCTCCTAACGTCGAACCTGATTATGCAGTCCGCCCCAAGCCCGTATTGATGTATCATCGTCGAACGGTTCCTTGGACTCGTCGGACATGAATAGTGATACACTTCCAACCACCTCCTCCCCTTGCCCTATGGACAATGCCGAGGTATTGTCTCAAGGGGCACCGAGCCGGGGGGAGACAGTGCCGGAGGCGCCTCAAGGCGACCTTCCGGACTCCAGGAGCAAAGGGAGCAAGGCTCCCGGGGGCTCCAAGTTTGGCTCTCAGCCGAACACCACGCCGGAACGTCCAGTGGTTCCGGAGTCGGGCAGGCGGCCCCCTTCCAAAAGGGGCGAGATGCCCGTGCTGGTGACCTCTGTCCATCGAGAGGCACCGGACAACCTGCTGGGAGTGCTTCGCGGCGCTTCCATCGACGAAGAGCACCCAACTATTATGAGTGCGGTGATCAAGAAGGTTCAGTTCGCCAAGAGCGGACTGACTGAAGCCTGTGCCAGCCTTCTAAAAGGCTTTGAGGTAAGTATTTAAAATGTAGGAAAAATATTACCGCATAGACAGTAGCCCCTGATGCTCTGTTTGGTGTTCACAAAGAAAAGCCTAATAGATGATCAAATAATATCTGCAGGAGTCTAATATGAGTATGTCTATATGCGTATGCAGGCTTCGCTGCTGACATCTGCCGCACTGACTGCGGAGGTCGCCGCACTGAAGTAGGACCTCGAGGGGTCCGAGAAAGAGCTCGGCCTTGCCAAGAGGCAGCTCGAGGAGAACAAAGGTAAGTAATACCTTGTCTATATATATATATATAAAGATGTGGTTGCAAAATGATAGGATCATCATGGATGTGCCAGGGGCCATGACTGAAGTGGCAACCCTGAAGCAAGCGCTGTCCGAGGCCGAAAAGAAAGCGGCTGAGGAGCGTACCGAGTGGGAGAAACAAGAGGCACGGGTGGGCGAGGTGCAGCAAGAGGTCCAGGCTCTCGTGAAGAAGCACGAGACTTTGGAGCTTGACTCGAAGACGCGAGAGTCCGAGCTTGCCACGGCCCTCGAGAGCACAAAGCATGCCAAGGCTGAAGCCCAAAAGGCCCTCCAGGAAATTGAGGCGATGAGGAAGATAGTGGCGGGTAAGGCATTCATTATGCAAAGCAAGCATGTGAAAGTAAATTACTTGTTACTTACCCGAGTCCGGAGCTCTCCAGGAGCATTCGCAGATTTGCCCCGCAGTGTGTCGGATGCCGCAAAGTACTACCAGGCGGTGGAGGGAAGCCCGACAGAGAAGTTGTTCTGGTCTCAGTATACTGGGACCGAACACCCGATGCCTGTGAGCGACCAGCTGAAGCAATTGCTCAAGCTGCACAAGGCGGCCGAACAGGCCATGAGTGGCCTGGCGACTCCCTTCCCAACAGCTACTTCAGCCTGGTGAGGCGGCTTGTGGATGCCTGCCCACAGCTGGAAGTCATAAAGCGGTCCGTCTGCATCGAAGGTGCACGCCGGGCTTTTGCCCGTGCGAAGGTGCACTGGGCCAAGATGGACGCCGAGAAGCTGGTGAAGGAGGGGCTGCCGCAGGGCAAGGAGCATCGCCACCCTAAAATGTATTATGAGGGTGTCCTGAAGGGATGCCCGTCTTATGGTGGACGAGTGTGCAAAGGATGTAATTTTTGAATGAACTTCCTCATGTGATCCTGTATTATGAAAATTTGTTCATGTGCGCTATGCAACGCTTGTTTGAATTTAAAATATTACCTTCTGTGCGGCGGTTTATCAAATCTGAGAGATGGCCAGTCGTCGGCTTATGCCCCCTGAGGGAGTCCTGGATTAGGGGGTGTCCGGATGGCCGGACTATACAAAAAAGATGCGATTGTGAAATCATAGGATCATCATGAATTTGCCAGGGGCCACGACGGAAGTGGTGACCCTGAAGCAAGCGCTGTCCGAGGCCGAAAACAAAGTGACCCAGGAGCGCACTGAGCGGGAAAAGCAAGAGGCACGGGTGGGCGAGGTGCAGCAAGAGCTCCAGGCTCTCGTGACAAAGCATGAGGCTTTGGAGCTTGACTCGAAGATGCGAGAGTCTGAGCTTGCCGCGGCCCTCGAGAGCGCAAAGAATGCCAAGGCTGAAGCCCAAAAACCCCTCCAGGAGATTGAGGCTATGAGGAAGATAGCGACGGGTAAGGCATTCAATATGCAAAGCAAGCATGTGCAAGTAAATTACTTGTTACTTACCCGAGTCCAGAGCTCTCCAGGAGCATTCGCAGATTTGCCCCGTAGCGTGTCGGATGCCGAGGAATATTACCAGGCCGAGGAGGGAAGCTCGACGAAGAAGTTGTTCTGGTCTCAGTATACTGGGACCGAACACCCGATGCATGTGAGACACCAGCTGAAGCAACTGGTCGAGCTGCACAAGGCGGCCGAATAGGCCATGAAGGGCTTTATAGTCCGGATCTGGCCTGGCGACTCCCTTCCCAACAGCTACTTCGGCCTCGTGAGGTGGCTTGTATGCCTGCCCATGGCTGGAAGTCATCAAGCGGTCCGTCTGCATCGAAGGTGCACGCCGGGCCTTTGCCCGTGCAAAGGTGCACTGGGCCAAGATGGACGTCGAGAAGCTGGTGAAGGAGGGGCCGCCACATG